>NW_026948201.1:0-125000 GCF_963921235.1 Mobula hypostoma
GATGGGGAGAGAGGGGTCAGTCTGTGGGGAGATGGGGAGAGAGGGGTCAGTCTGTGGGGAGATGGGGAGAGAGGGGTCAGTCTGTGGGGACAGGGGTCAGTCTGTGGGGGGAGGGGGAGAGAGGGGTCAGTCTGTGGGGAGAGGGGTCAGTCTGTGGGGCGAGGTGGGGTAGAGAGGGGTCAGTCTGTGGGGGAGGGGAGAGAGGGGTCAGTCTGTGGGGAGAGGGGGAGAGAGGGGTCAGTCTGTGGGGAGATGGGGAGAGAGGGGTCAGTCTGTGGGGACAGGGGTCAGTCTGTGGGGGAGGGGGAGAGAGGGGTCAGTCTGTGGGGAGAGGGGTCAGTCTGTGGGGCGAGGTGGGGTAGAGAGGGGTCAGTCTGTGGGGGAGGGGAGAGAGGGGTCAGTCTGTGGGGAGAGGGGTCAGTCTGTGGGGGAAGGGAGAGGGGTCAGTCTGTGGGGAGAGGGGTCAGTCTGTGGGGGAGGGGAGAGAGGGGTCAGTCTCTGGGGAGAGGGGTCAGTCTGTGGGGTGATGGGGAGGGAGGGGTCAGTCTGTGGGGGGATGGGGAGGGAGGGGTCAGTCTGTGGGGGGAGGGGTCAGTCTGTGGGGGAGGGGTCAGTCTATGGGGAGAGGGGGCATTCTATGGGGGGAGAGGGGGCAGTCTGTGGGGGGAGAGGGGGCAGTCTGTGAGGGGAGGGGGAGAGAGGGGGCAGTCTGTGAGGGGAGGGGGAGAGAGGGGGCAGTCTGTGGGGGAGGGGGAGAGTGGGGGCAGTCTGTGTGGGGGAGGGGGAGAGAGGGGGCAGTCTGTGGGGGGAGGGGGAGAGTGGGGGCAGTCTGTGGGGGGAGGGGGAGAGAGGGGTCAGTCTGTGGGGGAGAGAGGGGTCAGTCTGTTGGAGAGAGGGGTCAGTCTGTTGGGGGGAGGGGGAGAGAGGGGTCAGTCTGTTGGGGGGAGGGGGAGAGAGGGGTCAGTCTCTGGGGGAGAGAGGGGTCAGTCTGTGGGGGGGAGAGAGGGGTCAGTCTGTGGGGGGGAGAGGGAGAGAGGGGTCAGTCTGTGGGGGGGAGAGGGAGAGAGGGGTCAGTCTGTGGGGAGATGGGGAGAGAGGGGGAGGGGGAGGGGGAGGGGAGGGGGGGTGGGTGAGGGGAGGGGAGGGAGGAGGGGAGAGAGGGGGAGGGGAGGGGGAGGGGGGTAGGGGAGGGGGTAGGGGGAGGGGGGAGGGGGAGAGGGGAGAGAGGGGGAGGGGGAGAGAGGGGGAGGGGGAGAGAGGGGGAGAGAGGGGAGGGGGAAAGAGGGGGAGGGGGAAAGAGGGGGAGGGGGAAAGAGGGGGAGGGGGAGAGAGGGGGAGGGGGAGAGAGGGGGAGGGCGAGAGAGGGGGAGGGGGAAAGAGGGGGAGGGGGAAAGAGGGGGAGGGGGAGAGAGGGGGAGGGCGAGAGAGGGGGAGGGGGAAAGAGGGGGGGAGGGAGGGGGAGGGGAGAGAGGGGGAGGGGGAGGGAGGGGGAGAGAGGGGGAGGGGGAGAGAGGGGGAGGGGAGAGTGGGGGTGGGGAATGAGGAGGGGAGGGGAGAGTGGGGGTGGGGGATGAGGGGAGAGGGGAGAGTGGGGGTGGGGGAGGGGGAGGGGGGAGGGGGAAGAGGGGGGAGGGGGGAGAGGGGGGAGTTGGGGTGGGGGAGGGAAGAGAGGGGGGAGTGGGGTTTGGGGGGGAGTGAGGGTGGGGGAGAGGGGGGAGTGGGGGGAGGGGGGAGGGGGAGGGGGGAGAGGGGGAGAGGGGGAGAGAGGGGTCAGTCTGTGGGAGAGAGGGGTCAGTCTGTGGGGGAGAGGGGGAGAGAGGGGTCAGTCTGTGGGGGAGAGGGGGGAGAGAGGAGTCAGTCTGTGGGGGAGAGGGGGAGAGGGGGAGAGGGGGAGAGAGGGGTCAGTCTGTGGGGGAGAGGTGGAGAGGGGGAGAGAGGGGGAGAGGGGGAGAGAGGGGTCAGTCTGTGGGGGAGAGGGGGGAGAGAGGGGTCAGTCTGTGGGGGAGAGGGGGAGAGGGGGAGAGAGGGGTCAGTCTGTGGGGGAGAGGGGGAGAGAGGGGTCAGTCTGTGGGAGAGAGGGGTCAGTCTGTGGGGAGAGGGGGAGAGGGGGAGAGGGGGAGAGGGGGGAGGGGGGAGGGGGGGGAGGGGCGAGTGGGGGTGGGGGAGTGGGGGAGAGGGGGGAGTTGGGGTGGGGGAGGGGGAGAGAGGGGGAGTGGGGGGTAGGGGGGAGTGGGGGGTGGGGGGAGTGAGGGTGGGGGAGAGGGGGGAGTGGGGGGAGGGGGGAGAGGGGGGAGTGGGGAGAGAGGGGGAGGGGGAGAGAGGGGGAGAGAGAGGAGGGGGAAAGAGGGGGAGGGGGAAAGAGGGGGAGGGGGAGTGGGGGAGGGGGAGGGGAGAGTGGGGGTGGGGCAGGGGGAGGGGAGAGTGGGGGTGGGGCAGGGGAGAGTGGGGGTGGGGGATGGAAGAGGTGGGGGAGGGGGAGGGGGGAGTGGGGGAGGGGGAGAGGGGGGAGGGGAGAGGGGGGAGTGGGGGTGGGGGAGAGGGGGAGAGGGGGAGGGGGGAGAGGGGGGAGAGGGGAGGGGGAGGGGGAGGGGGGAGTGGGGGGAGGGGGAGAGGGGGAGGGGGGAGAGGGGGGAGTGGGGGTGGGGGAGAGGGGGAGAGTGGGAGTTGGGGTGGGGGGTGGGGGGGAGTGAGGGTGGGGGAGAGGGGGGAGTGGGGGGAGGGGGAGAGAGGGGGAGTGGGGGGGGAGTGGGGGGGGAGGGGGAGGGGGGAGGGGTGGGGGAGCGGGAGAGAGGGGTCAGTCTGTGCGGGAGGGAGGGGTCAGTCTGTGGGGGAGGGAGGGGTCAGTCTGTGGGGGAGAGAGGGGTCAGTCTGTGGGGGAGAGGGGGAGAGAGGGGGAGAGGGGGAGAGAGGGGGAGAGAGGGGGGAGAGGGGAGAGAGGGGTCAGTCTGTGGGGGAGAGGGGGAGAGAGGGGTCAGTCTGTGGGGGAGAGGGGGAGAGAAGGGTCAGTCTGTGGGGGAGAGGGGGAGAGAGGGGTCAGTCTGTGGGGGAGAGAGGGGTCAGTCTGTGGGGGAGAGGGGGAGAGAGGGGTCAGTCTGTGGGGGAGAGGGGGAGAGAGGGGTCAGTCTGTGGGAGAGAGGGGGAGAGGGGGAGAGGGGGAGAGAGGGGTCAGTCTGTGGGGGAGAGAGGGGTCAGTCTGTGGGGGAGAGGGGGAGAGAGGGGTCAGTCTGTGGGGGAGAGGGGGAGAGAGGGGTCAGTCTGTGGGGGAGAGGGGGAGAGTGGGAGAGGGGGAGAGAGGGGGAGAGAGGCGTCAGTCTGTGGGGGAGAGGGGGAGAGAAGGGTCAGTCTGTGGGGGAGAGGGGGAGAGAGGGGTCAGTCTGTGGGGGAGAGGGGGAGAGAGGGGTCAGTCTGTGGGGGAGAGGGGGAGAGAGGGGTCAGTGTGGGAGAGAGGGGGAGAGGGGGAGAGGGGGAGAGGGGGAGAGAGGGGTCAGTCTGTGGGGGAGAGAGGGGTCAGTCTGTGGGGGAGAGGGGGAGAGAGGGGTCAGTCTGTGGGGGAGAGGGGGAGAGAGGGGTCAGTCTGTGGGGGAGAGGGGGAGAGGGGGAGAGGGGGAGAGAGGGGGAGAGGGGGAGAGAGGCGTCAGTCTGTGGGGGAGAGGGGGAGAGGGGGAGAGGGGGAGAGAGGCGTCAGTCTGTGGGGGAGGGGGGAGAGGGGGAGAGAGGGGTCAGTCTGTGGGGGAGAGAGGGGTCAGTCTGTGGGGGAGAGGGGGAGAGAGGGGTCAGTCTGTGGGGGAGAGAGGGGTCAGTCTGTGGGGGAGAGGGGGAGAGAGGGGTCAGTCTGTGGGGGAGAGGGGGAGAGAGGGGTCAGTCTGTGGGGGAGAGGGGGAGAGAGGGGTCAGTCTGTGGGGGAGAGGGGTAGAGGGGGAGAGGGGGAGAGGGGGAGAGAGGGGGAGAGGGGAGAGAGGGGTCAGTCTGTGGGGGAGAGGGGGAGAGGGGGAGAGGGGGAGAGAGGGGTCAGTCTGTGGGGGAGAGAGGGGTCAGTCTGTGGGGGAGAGGGGGAGAGGGGGAGAGAGGCGTCAGTCTGTGGGGGAGAGGGGGAGAGAGGGGTCAGTCTGTGGGGGAGAGGGGGAGAGAGGGGTCAGTCTGTGGGGGAGAGAGGGGTCAGTCTGTGGGGGAGAGGGGGAGAGAGGGGTCAGTCTGTGGGGGAGAGGGGGAGAGAGGGGTCAGTCTGTGGGGGAGAGGGGGAGAGAGGGGTCAGTCTGTGGGGGAGAGGGAGAGAGGGGTCAGTCTGTGGGGGAGAGGGGGAGAGAGGGGTCAGTCTGTGGGGGAGAGGGGGAGAGGGGGAGAGAGGGGTCAGTCTGTGGGGGAGAGGGGGAGAGGGGGAGAGGGGGAGAGAGGGGTCAGTCTGTGGGGGAGAGAGGGGTCAGTCTGTGGGGGAGAGGGGGAGAGGGGGAGAGAGGGGTCAGTCTGTGGGGGAGAGGGGGAGAGAGGGGTCAGTCTGTGGGGGAGAGGGGGAGAGAGGGGTCAGTCTGTGGGAGAGAGGGGTCAGTCTGTGGGGGAGAGGGGGAGAGGGGGAGAGGGGGAGAGAGGGGTCAGTCTGTGGGGGAGAGGGGGAGAGTGGGTCAGTCTGTGGGGGAGAGAGAGGTCAGTCTGTGGGGGAGAGGGGGGAGAGAGGGGTCAGTCTGTGGGGGAGAGGGGGAGAGGGGGAGAGAGGGGTCAGTCTGTGGGGGAGAGGGGGTAGAGGGGGGAGAGGGGGGGGAGGGGGGAGAGGGGGGAGGGGGGAGAGGGGGGGGTGGGGGAGAGGGGGAGAGGGGGAGAGGGGGAGAGGGGGAGAGGGGGAGTTGGGGTGGGGGAGGGGGGAGAGGGGGGAGTGGGGGGTGGGGGGGAGTGGGGGTGGGGGGGAGTGAGGGTGGGTGAGAGGGGGGAGTGGGGGGAGGGGGGGAGAGGGGGAGTGGGGGGGGAGTGGGGGGGAGGGGGAGGGGAGGGGGGAGGGGGAGGGGGGAGGGGTGGGGGAGCGGGAGAGAGGGGTCAGTCTGTGCGGGAGGGAGGGGTCAGTCTGTGGGGGAGGGAGGGGTCAGTCTGTGGGGGAGAGAGGGGTCAGTCTGTGGGGGAGAGGGGGAGAGAGGGGGAGAGAGGGGGGAGAGGGGGAGATAGGGGTCAGTCTGTGGGGGAGAGGGGGAGAGAGGGGTCAGTCTGTGGGGGAGAGGGGGAGAGAAGGGTCAGTCTGTGGGGGAGAGGGGGAGAGAGGGGTCAGTCTGTGGGGGAGAGGGGGAGAGAGGGGTCAGTCTGTGGGGGAGAGGGGGAGAGAGGGGTCAGCCTGTGGGGGAGAGGGGGAGAGGGGGAGAGGGGGGGAGAGGGGGAGAGAGGCGTCAGTCTGTGGGGGAGAGGGGGAGAGGGGGAGAGAGGGGTCAGTCTGTGGGGGAGAGGGGGAGAGAGGGGTCAGTCTGTGGGGGAGAGAGGGGTCAGTCTGTGGGGGAGAGGGGGAGAGAGGGGTCAGTCTGTGGGGGAGAGGGGGAGAGAGGGGTCAGTCTGTGGGGGAGAGGGGGAGAGAGGGGTCAGTCTGTGGGGGAGAGGGGGAGAGGGGGAGAGGGGGAGAGAGGGGGAGAGGGGGAGAGAGGGGTCAGTCTGTGGGGGAGAGGGGGAGAGGGGGAGAGAGGGGTCAGTCTGTGGGGGAGAGAGGGGTCAGTCTGTGGGGGAGAGGGGGAGAGAGGGGTCAGTCTGTGGGGGAGAGGGGGAGAGAGGGGTCAGTCTGTGGGGGAGAGGGGGAGAGACGGGTCAGTCTGTGGGAGAGAGGGGTCAGTCTGTGGGGGAGAGGGGGAGAGGGGGAGAGGGGGAGAGAGGGGTCAGTCTGTGGGGGAGAGGGGGAGAGTGGGTCAGTCTGTGGGGGAGAGGGGGAGAGAGGGGTCAGTCTGTGGGGGAGAGGGGGGGAGAGAGGGGTCAGTCTGTGGGGGAGAGGGGGAGAGGGGGAGAGAGGGGTCAGTCTGTGGGGGAGAGGGGGTAGAGGGGGGAGAGGGGGGAGGGGGGGAGAGGGGGGAGAGGGGGGAGAGGGGGAGAGGGGGGAGAGGGGGAGGGGGAGAGGGGGGAGTGGGGTGGGGGAGAGGGGGAGAGGGGGAGTTGGGGTGGGGGAGGGGGGAGAGCGGGGAGTGGGGGGTAGGGGGGAGTGGGGGGTGGGGGGGAGTGAGGGTGGGGGAGAGGGGGGAGTGGGGGGAGGGGGGGAGAGGGGGGAGTGGGGGGAGGGGGGAGTGGGGGGGGAGGGGGGAGTGGGGGGGAGGGGGAGGGGAGGGGGGGAGGGGGAGGGGGGAGTGGGGGAGCGGGAGAGAGGGGTCAGTCTGTGCGGGAGGGAGGGGTCAGTCTGTGGGGGAGAGAGGGGTCAGTCTGTGGGGGAGAGGGGGAGAGAGGGGGAGAGAGGGGGGAGAGGGGGAGAGAGGGGGAGAGAGGGGGGAGAGGGGGAGAGAGGGGGAGAGGGGGAGAGAGGGGGGAGGGGGGAGAGGGGGAGAGAGGGGTTAGTCTGTGGGGGAGAGGGGGAGAGAGGGGTCAGTCTGTGGGGGAGAGAGGGGTCAGTCTGTGGGGGAGAGGGGGAGAGAGGGGTCAGTCTGTGGGGGAGAGGGGGAGAGAGGGGTCAGTCTGTGGGGGAGAGAGGGGTCAGTATGTGGGGGAGAGAGGGGTCAGTCTGTGGGGGAGAGGGGGAGAGAGGGGTCAGTCTGTGGGGGAGAGGGGGAGAGAGGGGTCAGTCTGTGGGGGAGAGGGGGAGAGAAGGGTCAGTCTGTGGGTGAGAGGGGGAGAGAGGGGTCAGTCTGTGGGGGAGAGGGGGAGAGAGGGGTCAGTCTGTGGGGGAGAGGGGGAGAGAGGGGTCAGTCTGTGTGAGAGAGTGGTCAGTCTGTGGGGGAGCGGGGGAGAGAGGGGTCAGTCTGTGTGAGAGAGGGGTCAGTCTGTGGGGGAGAGGGGGAGAGAGGGGGAGAGGGGGAGAGAGGGGGAGAGGGGGAGAGAGGGAGAGAGGGGTCAGTCTGTGGGGGAGAGACGGGTCAGTCTGTGTGGGAGAGGGGGAGAGGGGGAGAGAGGGGTCAGTCTGTGGGGGAGAGGGGTCAGTCTGTGGGGGAGAGACGGGTCAGTCTGTGGGGGAGAGGGGGAGAGAGGGGTCAGTCTGGGGGAGAGAGGGGTCAGTCTGTGGGGGAGAGGGGGAGAGGGGTCAGTCTGTGGGGGAGAGGGGGAGAGAGGGGTCAGTCTGTGGGGGAGAGTGGGAGAGAGGGGTCAGTCTCTGGGGGAGAGAGGGGTCAGTCTGTGGGGGAGAGAGGGGTCAGTCTGTGGGGGAGAGGGGGGAGAGGGGGGAGATGGGGGAAGTGGGGGAGAGGGGGGGAGTGGGGGGGAGTGGGGGAGAGGGGGGGAGAGGGGGGGAGAGGGGGAGAGAGGGGGAGGGGGGAGGGGGAGAGTGGGGGAGAGTGGGGGAGAGGGGGAGGGGGGAGAGGGGGAGAGGGGGGGAGAGGGGGGAGAGGGGAGAGGGGGAGAGGGGGAGAGTGGGGAGAGTGGGGGAGAGGGGGGAGTGGGGGAGAGGGGGGGAGAGGGGGAGGGGGGAGGGGGAGAGTGGGGGAGAGGGGGAGGGGGGAGAGGGGGGGAGAGGGGGAGAGGGGGAGGGGGGAGGGGGAGAGTGGGGGAGAGTGGGGGAGAGGGGGAGGGGGGGAGAGGGGGGAGGGGGGGAGAGGGGGGAGAGGGGAGAGGGGGGAGTGGGGGAGAGTGGGGAGAGTGGGGGAGAGGGGGGAGTGGGGGAGAGGGGGGGAGAGGGGGAGGGGGGAGGGGGAGAGTGGGGGAGAGGGGGAGGGGGGAGAGGGGGGAGAGGGGGGAGAGGGGAGAGGGGGGAGTGGGGGAGGGAGGGGAGTGGGGGGAGAGGGGGGAGTGGGTGAGAGAGAGGGGAGTGGGGGAGAGGGGGGAGTGGGTGAGAGGGGGGAGTGGGGGAGAGGGGGGAGTGGGGGAGAGGGGGGAGTGGGTGAGAGGGGGGAGAGGGGGGGAGAGGGGGGGAGGGGGGAGAGGGTGGTCAGTCTGTGGGGGAGAGTGGGGGAGAGGGGGGAGTGGGGGAGAGTGGGGAGAGTGGGGGAGAGGGGGGAGTGGGGGAGAGGGGGGGAGAGGGGGAGAGGGGGGAGGGGGGAGAGGGTGGTCAGTCTGTGGGGGAGAGTGGGGGAGAGGGGGGAGTGGGGGAGAGTGGGGGAGTGGGGGAGAGGGGGAGAGGGGGGGAGAGGGGGGGAGAGGGGGAGAGGGTGGTCAGTCTGTGGGGGAGAGGGGCGGAGAGAGGGGGAGTGGGGGAGAGGGGGGGAGTGGGGGAGAGGGGTGGAGTGGGGGATAGGGGGAGTGGGGGATAGGGGGAGAGGGGGAGAGGGGGGAGAGGGGGGGAGGGGGGAGAGGGTGGTCAGTCTGTGGGGGAGAGGGGCGGAGAGAGGGGGGAGTGGGGGAGAGTGGGGAGAGTGGGGGAGAGGGGGGAGTGGGGGAGAGGGGGGGAGAGGGGGGGAGAGGGGGAGAGGGGGGGAGAGGGGGGAGGGGGGGAGAGGGTGGTCAGTCTGTGGGGGAGAGTGGGGGAGAGTGGGGAGAGTGGGGGAGAGGGGGGAGTGGGGGAGAGGGGGGGAGAGGGGGGGAGAGGGGGAGAGGGGGGAGAGGGGGGGAGGGGGGGAGAGGGTGGTCAGTCTGTGGGGGAGAGGGGCGGAGAGAGGGGGAGTGGGGGAGAGGGGGGAGTGGGGGAGAGGGGGGGAGTGGGGGATAGGGGGAGAGGGGGAGAGGGGGGAGTGGGGGAGAGAGGGAGAGTGGGGGAGTGGGGGAGAGGGGGGAGAGGGGGGAGTGGGGAGTGGGGGAGAGGGGGGAGAGGGGGGAGTGGGGGAGAGAGGGAGAGTGGGGGAGTGGGGGAGAGGGGGGAGAGGGGGGAGTGGGGAGTGGGGGAGAGGGGGGAGAGGGGGGAGTGGGGGAGAGAGGGGGGAGTGGGGGAGAGGGGGGAGAGGGGGGAGTGGGGGAGTGGGGGAGAGGGGGGAGAGGGGGGAGAGGGGGGAGAGGGGGGAGAGGGGGAGTGGGGGAGAGTGGGGGAGAGGGGGAGTGGGGGAGAGTGGGGGATAGGGGGAGTGGGGGATAGGGGGAGAGGGGGAGTGGGGGAGAGTGGGGGATAGGGGGAGTGGGGGATAGGGGGAGAGGGGGAGAGGGGGAGAGGGGGGAGTGGGGGGGAGAGGGGGGAGTGGGGGAGTGGGGGAGAGAGGGGGAGAGGGGGAGAGGGGGGAGTGGGGGAGTGGGGGAGTGGGGGAGAGGGGGGGATAGGGGGGAGTGGGGGAGAGAGGGGGGAGTGGGGGAGTGGGGGAGAGGGGGGGAGGGGGGGAGTGGGGGAGAGGGGGGAGAGGGGGGAGTGGGGGAGAGGGGGGAGAGGGGGGAGTGGGGGAGAGGGGGAGAGGGGGGAGTGGGGGGGAGTGGGGGAGAGGGGGGAGGGGGAGAGGGGGGAGAGGGTGGTCAGTCTGTGGGGGAGAGGGGGGAGAGGGGGGAGTGGGGGAGTGGGGGAGAGGGGGGGAGAGGGGGGAGTGGGGGAGAGGGGGGAGAGGGGGGGAGAGGGCGGGAGGGGGGGAGGGGGGAGAGGGGGGAGGGGGTGAGAGGGGGGAGAGGGGGGGAGTGAGGGAGAGGGGGGGAGTGGGGGAGAGGGGGGAGAGGGGTCAGTCTGTGGGGGAGAGGGGGGAGAGGGGGGAGTGGGGAGTGGGGGAGAGGGGGGAGAGGGGGGAGTGGGGGAGAGAGGGAGAGTGGGGGAGTGGGGGAGAGGGGGGAGAGGGGGGAGTGGGGAGTGGGGGAGAGGGGGGAGAGGGGGGAGTGGGGGAGAGAGGGGGGAGTGGGGGGAGTGGGGGAGAGGGGGGAGAGGGGGGAGTGGGGGAGTGGGGGAGAGGGGGAGGGGGGAGAGAGGGGGGGGGGGGGGGGAGGAGAGGGGGAGTGGGGGAGAGTGGGGGAGAGGGGGAGTGGGGGAGAGTGGGGGATAGGGGGAGTGGGGGATAGGGGGAGAGGGGGAGTGGGGGAGAGTGGGGGATAGGGGGAGTGGGGGATAGGGGGAGAGGGGGAGAGGGGGAGAGGGGGGAGTGGGGGAGAGGGGGGAGTGGGGGAGTGGGGGAGAGAGGGGGAGAGGGGGAGAGGGGGGAGTGGGGGAGTGGGGGAGTGGGGGAGAGGGGGGGATAGGGGGGAGTGGGGGAGAGAGGGGGGAGTGGGGGAGTGGGGGAGAGGGGGGGAGGGGGGGAGTGGGGGAGAGGGGGGAGAGGGGGGAGTGGGGGAGAGGGGGGAGAGGGGGGAGTGGGGGAGAGGGGGGAGAGGGGGGAGTGGGGGGGAGTGGGGGAGAGGGGGGGAGGGGGGAGAGGGGGGAGAGGGTGGTCAGTCTGTGGGGGAGAGGGGGGGGGAGAGGGGGGAGTGGGGGAGTGGGGAGAGAGGGGGGGAGAGGGGGGAGTGGGGGAGGGGGGGGAGGGGGGAGGGGGGGGGGAGGGGGGGAGGGGGGGGAGGGGGGGAGTGGGGGAGAGGGGGGAGAGAGGGGGGAGAGGGGGAGGGGGGAGGGGGGGGGGGGGGGGGGAGGGGGTGAGAGGGGGAGGGGGGAGTGAGGGGGAGGGGGGGAGTGGGGGAGAGGGGGGAGAGGGGTCAGTCTGTGGGGGAGAGGGGGAGAGAGGGGTCAGTCTGTGGGGGAGAGGGGGGGAGAGGGGGTGAGAGAGGGGTCAGTCTGTGGGTGAGAGAGGGGTCAGTCTGTGGGGGAGAGAGGGGTCAGTCTGTGGGGGAGAGGGGGGGAGAGGGGGGTGAGGGGGGAAGTGGGGGAGAGGGGGGGAGAGGGGGGAGAGGGGGGAAGTGGGGGAGAGGGGGGGAGAGGGGGGGAGTGGGGGGAGTGGGGGGAGAGGGGGGAGTGGGAGAGTGGGGGAGAGGTGGGGAGAGGGGGGGAGAGGGGGAGAGGGGGAGAGGGGGAGGGGGGAGGGGGAGAGTGGGGGAGAGTGGAGGAGAGTGGGGGAGTGGGGGGGAGAGGGGGAGAGGGGGAGGGGGGAGAGGGGGAGAGGGGAGAGGGGGAGGGGGGGAGTGGGGGAGGGGGGAGTGGGGGAGAGGGGGAGAGGGGGGAGTGGGGGAGAGGGGGTAGTGGGGGAGAGTGGGGAGAGTGGGGGAGAGGGGGGAGTGGGGGAGAGGGGGGAGAGGGGGGAGTGGGGGAGAGTGGGGAGAGTGGGGGAGAGGGGGGAGTGGGGGAGAGGGGGGAGAGGGGGGGGGGGGAGAGGGTGGTCAGTCTGTGGGGGAGAGTGGGGGAGAGGGGGGAGTGGGGGAGAGGGGGGAGTGGGGGAGAGGGGGGGAGAGGGGGGAGTGGGGGAGAGTGGGGAGAGGGGGGAGAGGGGGGGAGGGGGGGAGAGGGTGGTCAGTCTGTGGGGGAGAGGGGGGGAGAGAGGGGGAGTGGGGGAGAGGGGGGGAGTGGGGGATAGGGGGAGAGTGGGGGAGTGGGGGAGAGGGGGGAGAGGGGGGAGTGGGGGAGAGGGGGGAGAGGGGGGGAGAGGGGGAGAGGGGGGGAGGGGGGAGAGGGGGGAGGGGGGGAGGGGGGGAGAGGGGGGAGGGGGGAGAGGGGGGAGAGGGGGGGAGTGGGGGAGAGGGGGGAGAGGGGGGAGAGGGGGAGAGAGGGGGAGAGAGGGGTCAGTCTGTGGGGGAGAGGAGGTGAGAGAGGGGTCAGTCTGTGGGGGAGAGGGGGGAGAGGGGGGAGAGGGGGAGAGGGGGGAGAGGGGGGGAGGGGGGGGGGGGGGGGAGAGGGGGGAGAGGGGGAGAGGATGGTCAGTCTGTGGGGGAGAGGGGGGAGAGAGGGGTCAGTCTGTGGGGGAGAGAGGGGGAGTGGGGGAGAGAGGGGGAGTGGGGGAGAGAGGGGGAGTGGGGGATAGGGGGAGTGGGGGAGAGGGGGAGAGGGGGAGAGGGGGCGAGGGGGGGAGTGGGGGATAGGGGGAGTGGGGGAGTGGGGGATAGGGGGAGTGGGGGAGTGGGGGATAGGGGGAGTGGGGGATAGGGGGAGAGGGGGAGAGGGGGGGAGAGGGGGAGAGGGGGGGAGTGGGGGGGGAGAGGGGGGAGAGGGGGGGAGGGGGGGAGAGGATGGTCAGTCTGTGGGGGAGAGGGGGGAGAGAGGGGTCAGTCTGTGGGGGAGAGAGGGGGAGTGGGGGATAGGGGGAGTGGGGGATAGGGGGAGTGGGGGAGAGGGGGGAGTGGGGGATAGGGGGAGTGGGGGATAGGGGGAGTGGGGGATAGGGGGAGAGGGGGAGAGGGGGAGAGGGGGGGAGTGGGGGAGAGGGGGGAGAGGGGGGAGGGGGGAGAGGGGGGTAGAGGGGGGAGGGGGGAGAGGGGGGAGGGGGGAGAGGGGGAGAGGGGGGGAGTGGGGGGAGAGGGGGGAGAGGGGGAGAGGGGGGAGAGGGGGGGAGAGGGGGGAGAGGGGTCAGTCTGTGGGGGAGAGGGGGAGAGAGGGGTCAGTCTGTGGGGGAGAGGGGGAGAGAGGGGTCAGTCTGTGGGGGAGAGGGGGGGAGAGGGGGTGAGAGAGGGGTCAGTCTGTGGGGGAGAGGGGGGGAGAGGGGGGAGAGGGGGAGAGGGGGGAGAGGGGGGGAGAGGGGGGAGAGGGGGAGAGGGTGGTCAGTCTGGGTGGGGGAGGGGGGGAGAGGGTGGTCAGTCTGTGGGGGAGAGGGGGGGAGAGAGGGGTCAGTCTGTGGGGGAGAGAGGGGTCAGTCTGTGGGGGAGAGAGGGGTCAGTCTGTGGGGGAGAGAGGGGGAGTGGGGGAGAGGGGGGGAGTGGGGGAGAGGGGGGGAGTGGGGGAGAGGAGGAGAGGGGGAGAGGGGGAGAGGGGGGGAGTGGGGGAGTGGGGGAGAGAGGGAGAGGAGGAGAGGGGGAGAGGAGGAGAGGAGGAGAGGGGGAGAGGGGGGGAGTGGGGGAGTGGGGGAGAGAGGGAGAGTGGGGGAGAGGGGGGAGGGGGGAGTGGGGGAGAGGGGGGAGAGGGGGGAGTGGGGGAGAGGGGGGAGTGGGGGAGTGGGGGAGAGGGGGGAGAGGGGAGAGGGGAGAGGGGAGGAGGAGAGGGGAGAGGGGGAGAGGGGGGGAGTGGGGGAGTGGGGGAGAGGGGAGAGGGGGGGGGGGAGAGGGGGAGGGGGGAGGGGGAGAGAGGGGGGAGTGGGGGAGTGGGGGAGAGGGGAGAGAGGGGAGAGGGGAGAGGGGAGAGGGGAGAGAGGGGAGAGTGGGGGAGGGGGAGAGGGGGGAGTGGGGAGAGGGGGGAGTGGGGGAGTGGGGGAGAGGGGAGAGAGGGGAGAGGGGAGAGGGGAGAGGGGAGAGAGGGGAGAGGGGGGAGGGGGGAGGGGGGGAGAGGGGGAGAGAGGGGGGAGGGGGGAGGGGGGAGAGGGGGAGAGAGGGGGGAGGGGGGAGGGGGGAAGTGGGAGAGAGGGGGGAGGGGGGAGGGGGGAAGTGGGGGAGAGGGGGGAGGGGGGAGAGGGGGAGAGGGGGGGGAGGGGGGAGAGGGGGGAGAGGGGGGAGGGGGGGAGAGGGGGAGGGGGGAGAGGGGGAGGGGGGGAGGGGGGAGAGGGGGGAGGGGGGAGGGGGGAGGGGGGAGGGGGGAGAGGGGGGGAGGGGGAGAGGGGGGGGGGGGGGGGGGGAGAGGGGGGAGAGGGGGGAGAGGGGGGAGGGGGGAGTGGGGGAGAGGGGGGAGAGGGGGGAGGGGGGAGAGGGGGGGGGGGGGAGAGGGGGGGGGGGGGGGGGGGGAGAGGGGGGGGGGAGAGGGGTCAGTCTACCCTCCAGCGCCTTCTGCTACAGGAGGAAGGCGAGGGGCGAGGGGCGAGGGAAGAAGGAGAGAGCAATTTGGGTTCCTTGCAACTTCCACCCTCCCTCACTTCCCTCTTCCTCCTCCTCTTATGGAGGGTGTGGGAATCAGACCCTCTGAATTCTTCAGCCCTCCCCAATTCCTCAACCCTCCGCCATCTCGACCCTCTCCCCTCCTTCACCTTTCCCTCCTCTCTCTCAAACCTCCTCCAGCACCCGCCTCTGCAATCTCTTCCTCCCTCCTCCTTCCCTCATTCCCACATCCGGCCCGGCCCTCCCCCTTCCTTGCCTCCCTCCGTCCTCGTCCGTCAGCCCTCACCTACCCTGGGTTGGAGCAGCAGAATCTCGGTGAACCAGGAGAAGGTGAGGAAGAGTACATTGATGTACAGACAGATGTGCAGGGTGGGGCTGGCCAAGAAGTTCTCCCCTGGGGGGGGGGTGACAAAGGCGTTAGTCAGGTACTCCTGTAGACCCCTCCTTGTGTCTGTCACCCTCTCCCCATTCCCGTCACTGTCACCCCCTCCCCCTCCCTCCCCTACACCCCTCCCCGTGTATCATCCCCTCCCTCCCGGACACCCCTCCCCATGTGTCATCCCCTCCCTCCCCTACACCCCTCCCCGTCACTGTCACCCCCTCCCTCCCCATGTGTCATCCCCTCCCTCCCCCACGCCCCTCCCCGTCACGGTCACCCCCTCCCTCCCCTGCACCCCTCCCCGTCTCCGTCACCCCCTCCCTCCCCTACACCCCTCCCCGTCTCCGTCACCCCCTCCCTCCCCTACACCCCTCCCCGTCTCCATCACCCCTCCCCAATCTCCATCACCCCCTCCCTCCCCTACACCCTTCCCCGTCTCCGTCACCCCTCAACCATCAGGAAGGAGGTACAGGAGCCTCAGGACCCACACCACCAGGTTCAGGGACAGTTATTACCCCTCAACCATCAGGCCCCTGAACCAGAGGGGATAACATCACTCACTCCATGTTCCTACAACCTATGAACTCACTTTCAGGGACTCTTCATCTCACATTCTGGATATTTATTGTTTATTTATTTTTTATTATTATTTCTTTCTTTCTGTATTTGCACAGTTTCTTGTCTTCTGCACGCTGGCTGATCGCCCGAGATGGTGCGGTCTTTGATTGCTTCTGTTATAGTTAGATTAGATTAGAATAGATTATGAGGACAGCCAGTCCTCGTTTATTGTCATTTAGTAATGCGTGCATTAAGAAATGATACAACGTTCGTCCGGTGTGATATCACAGAAACACGAGACAGACCAAGACTCAAAAACTGACCAAAACCACGTCATTATAACATGTGGTTACAACAGTGCAAAGCAATACCGTAATTCGATAAGGAGCAGACCATGGGCACAGTAAAAAAAGAAGTCTCAAAGTCCCGATAGGCCCAACATCTCACGCAGACGGCAGAAGGGAGGAACTCTCCCTGCCGCGAGCTTCCAGCCCCGCAAACTTGCCAATGATGGCACCCGGGTGCGGTCCGACTCCGAGCCCGTCCAAAAACTCCGAGCCTCCGACACCGAGCACCGTCTCTGCCGATGGCTTTGACCCCGCCCCGGCCGCCGAGGAACAAGCCAAGCCGAGGACTCGGGGCCTTCCCCTCCGGAGAGTCTCGATCGCACGGTAGCAACAGCAGCGAAGCGGGCATTTCAGAAGTTTCTCCAGACGTTCCTCCGTGCTTCTCAACAGCCATCTCCATCAAATCAGGATTGTGCACGGCCCCTACTTAACACATAACAGACATCACCGTCGGAGAGTCCGCGGTGAGCTGCGTCAGGCCGTCCTCCTCTCCTCCCCTCCCTGGTTACATAGAAACATAGAAAAGAGGTGCAGGAGTAGGCCATTCGGCCCTTCGAGCCTGTACCGCCATTCAGTATGATCATGGCTGATCATCCAACTCAGAACCCCGCCCCAGCCTTCCCTCCATACCCCCTGATCCCTTTAGCCACAAGGGCCATATCTAACTCCCTCTTAAATATAGCCAATGAACTGGCCTCAACTGTTTCCTGTGGCAGAGAACTCCACAGATTCACCACTCTCTGTGTGAAGAAGTTTTTCCTCATCTCGGTCCTAAAAGGCTTCGCCTCTATCCTCAAACTGTGACCCCTCGTTCTGGACTTCCCCAACATCGGGAACAATCTTCCTGCATCTAGCCTGTCCAATCCCTTTAGGATTTTATACGTCTCAATCAGATCCCCCCTCAATCTTCTAAATTCCAGCCTAGTCGATCCAGTCTTTCTTCATATGAAAGTCCTGCCATCCCAGGAATCAATCTGGTGAACCTTCTTTGTACTCCCTCTATGGCAAAGATGTCTTTCCTCAGATTAGGGGACCAAAACTACACACAATACTCCAGGTGTGGTCTCACCAAGGCCTTGTACAACTGCAGTAGTACCTCCCTGCTCCTGTACTCGAATCCTCTCGCTATAAATGCCAGCATACCATTCGCCTTTTTCACCGCCTGCTGTACCTGCATGCCCACTTTCAATGACTGGTGTATAATGACACCCAGGTCTCGTTGCACCTCCCCTTTTCCTAATCGGCCACCATTCAGATAATAATCTGTTTTCCTGTTCTTGCCACCAAAGTGGAAGGAGTTTAAGAATGGAATTAGGAGAGCCAGAAGGGGCCATGAGAAGGCCTTGGTGAGCAGGAGTAAGGAAAACCCCAAGGCATTCTACAAGTATGTGAAGAGCAAGAGGATATGATCAATCGGGAGCGATAGTGCAAACACGTGCATGGAATCGGAGGAGGTAACGGAGGTACTTAATAAATACTTTGCTTCAGACCATGGCAATTGTGGGGGTGACTTACAGTGGACTGAAACGCTTGAGCATAGAGACATTAAGAAAGAGAATGTTCTGGAGCTTTTGGAAAGTATTAAGTTTGGTAAGCCGCCGGGACCGGACGAGATGTACCCCGGGCGACTGTGGGAGGCGAGGGAGGAGATTGCTGAGCCCCCTGGCGACGATCTTTGCATCAACAACGAGGACGGGAGAGGTTCCCTCTGCGTGAAGAACCTGCCTTGTACCTACCTCCAAACACCTTAAAACTAGGCCCCCTCGTGTCCGTCATTTTAGCCCTGGGAAAAAGCCTCTGGCTATCCACACCATCACCACTGCAGTAGTACCTCCCTGCTCCTGTACTCGAATCCTCTCGCTATGAATGCCAGCATACCATTATTGGATTTATGGAGTATGCCCACAAGAAAATGCACCGTGGGGTGGCAGGACTTTGAGAATAAATTTCCTTTGTACTTTGAGATAATTTGGTTGGAAGGGAGCGCAGGGTCCGGGCTCGGGTAGGGGCCTGGCCTCTCCCGACGGGGCCCCTGCTCTCCAGCCATTGCCCGGTGGCAGACGAGCTGGGTTGCCCGCCTGCCTGCCTTCACCTGCGGACCGATAAACACGGCGCGCCGTCGATCGGCAGGGCGCGTCGCTCAGGGAACGGGCTCTCCGCTGCCCCCTGTGACTCCGTGTCCACTCGTGATCTCACATCCAGCAAACGCGCCCCGTGCTGCGTCCTGTTGGCACGCCGCTCTGCACTTGGCCCCGCGGGGACCCCGTTCCGTCTGCCTCTCGGCTCGAAGGGCAATTGAATGTGAAGTGAATTAAATAAACTACATCGATCACGGATATATTTATGTGACATAATTGAAACGGGTTATATCATAAAATGGACTGGGAATATATGCTTGTAATTTAATACAATTTTCAATAAGGTGTGTCCACTTCAATATCATAAATAATTTGTAACTCAACATATTATAAGTAATTAAATATACTTTACTGCTCTATATATATATTTAAAAAAACCTGTCACCCTACATGTTAAATATATCCAATGACTTGTCCTCCACAGCCGTCCGGGCAATGAATTCATGGATTCACCACCGTCAAGCTAAAGAAATTCCTCCTCATCTCTGTTCTAAACATGCCCCTCTCTTCCGGAGCTGTGTCCTCTGGTCCGAGACTCCCCCACTACAGGAAACATCCTCTCCACATCCACTCTATCTGTGTCCTCTGGTCCGAGACTCCCCCCACTACAGGAAACATCCTCTCCACATCCACTCTATCTGTGTCCTCTGGTCCTAGACCCCCCACTGCAGGAAACATCCTCTCCACATCCACTCTATCTGTGTCCTCTGGTCCTAGACTCCCCCACTACAGGAAACATCATCTCCACATCCACTCTATCTGTGTCCTCTGGTCCGAGACTCCCCCCACTACAGGAAACATCCTCTCCACATCCACTCTATCTGTGTCCTCTGGTCCGAGACTCCCCCCACTACAGGAAACATCCTCTCCACATCCACTCTATCTGTGTCCTCTGGTCCGAGACTCCCCCCACTACAGGAAACATCCTCTCCACATCCACTCTATCTGTGTCCTCTGGTCCTAGACTCCCCCACTATAGGAAACATCCTCTCCACATCCACTCTATCTGTGTCCTCTGGTCCCAGACTCCCCCACTACAGGAAACATCCTCTCCACATCCACTCTATCTGTGTCCTCTGGTCCTAGACTCCCCCACTACAGGAAACATCCTCTCCACATCCACTCTATCTGTGTCCTCTGGTCCTAGACTCTCCCACTACAGGAAACATCCTCTCCACATCCACTCTATCTGTGCCCTCTGGTCCTAGACTCTCCCACTACAGGAAACATCCTCTCCACATCCACTCTATCTGTGTCCTCTGGTCCTAGACCCCCCACTGCAGGAAACATCCTCTCCACATCCACTCTATCTGTGTCCTCTGGTCCTAGACTCCCCCACTACAGGAAAGATCATCTCCACATCCACTCTATCTGTGTCCTCTGGTCCTAGACTCCCCCACTACAGGAAACATCCTCTCCACATCCACTCTATCTGTGTCCTCTGGTCATAGACTCCCCCACTACAGGAAACATCCTCTCCACATCCACTCTATCTGTGTCCTCTGGTCCTAGACTCCCCCACTGTAGGAAACATCCTCTCCACATCCACTCTATCTGTGTCCTCTGGTCACAGACTCCCCCACTACAGGAAACATCCTCTCCACATCCACTCTATCTGTGTCCTCTGGTCCTAGACTCCCCCACTACAGGAAACATCCTCTCCACATCCAGTCTATCTGTGTCCTCTGGTCCGAGACTCCCCCCACTACAGGAAACATCCTCTCCACATCCACTCTATCTGTGTCCTCTGGTCCGAGACTCCCCCCACTACAGGAAACATCCTCTCCACATCCACTCTATCTGTGTCCTCTGGTCCGAGACTCCCCCCACTACAGGAAACATCCTCTCCACATCCACTCTATCTGTGTCCTCTGGTCCTAGACTCCCCCACTATAGGAAACATCCTCTCCACATCCACTCTATCTGTGTCCTCTGGTCCCAGACTCCCCCACTACAGGAAACATCCTCTCCACATCCACTCTATCTGTGTCCTCTGGTCCTAGACTCCCCCACTACAGGAAACATCCTCTCCACATCCACTCTATCTGTGTCCTCTGGTCCTAGACTCTCCCCACTATAGGAAACATCCTCTCCACATCCACTCTATCTGTGTCCTCTGGTCCGAGACTCCCCCCACTACAGGAAACATCCTCTCCACATCCACTCTATCTGTGTCCTCTGGTCCGAGACTCCCCCCACTACAGGAAACATCCTCTCCACATCCACTCTATCTGTGTCCTCTGGTCCTAGACTCCCCCACTATAGGAAACATCCTCTCCACATCCACTCTATCTGTGTCCTCTGGTCCCAGACTCCCCCACTACAGGAAACATCCTCTCCACATCCACTCTATCTGTGTCCTCTGGTCCTAGACTCCCCCACTACAGGAAACATCCTCTCCACATCCACTCTATCTGTGTCCTCTGGTCCTAGACTCTCCCCACTATAGGAAACATCCTCTCCACATCCACTCTATCTGTATCCTCTGGTCCTAGACTCCCCCACTACAGGAAACATCCTCTTCACATCCACTCTATCTGTATCCTCTGGTCCTAGACTCCCCCGACTACAGGAAACATCCTCTCCACATCCACTCTATCTGTGTCCTCTGGTCACAGACTCCCCCACTACAGGAAACATCCTCTCCACATCCACTCTATCTGTGTCCTCTGGTCCTAGACTCCCCCACTACAGGAAACATCCTCTCCACATCCACTCTATCTGTATCCTCTGGTCCTAGACTCCCCCACTACAGGAAACATCCTCTTCACATCCACTCTATCTGTATCCTCTGGTCCTAGACTCCCCCGACTACAGGAAACATCCTCTCCACATCCACTCTATCTGTGTCCTCTGGTCCTAGACTCCCCCACTGTAGGAAACATCCTCTCCACATCCACTCTATCTGTGTCCTCTGGTCCTAGACTCCCCCACTACAGGAAACATCCTCTCCACATCCACTCTATCTGTGTCCTCTGGTCCTAGACTCCCCCACTGTAGGAAACATCCTCTCCACATCCACTCTATCTGTGTCCTCTGGTCCTAGACTCCCCCACTACAGGAAACATCCTCTCCACATCCACTCTATCTGTGTCCTCTGGTCCGAGACTCCCCCCACTACAGGAAACATCCTCTCCACATCCACTCTATCTGTGTCCTCTGGTCCTAGACTCTCCCCACTACAGGAAACATCCTCTCCACATCCACTCTATCTGTGTCCTCTGGTCCTAGACTCCCCCACGATAGGAAACATCCTCTCCACATCCACTCTATCTGTGTCCTCTGGTCCTAGACTCCCCCACCATAGGAAACATCCTCTCCACATCTGATTTCTAAATGGACACCGAACCCACCAACACTTCCACACTACATTTTTTTATTTCTGTTTTTGCAATACTTACTTAATTTAATGTTTTTATATGTATAATTACTGCTGTTCGCAGTTGTTTTTCTCTATTATCGTCCATTGCACTGACCTGCTGCTGCAAAGAAGAAATTTCACGACACAGGCCGCCGATAACAAACCTGATTGCGAGTCATTCTTGTGAAACCCGTCAGCAGCGTCTCCAATGCCCCCACATTCCCCCCCCCAGATAAGGGGCCCAAAACTGCTCACCGTACTCCGAGCGAAGCCTCACCAGTGCCCTACAAAGCCGCAACATTACGTCCTTGTTTTGATATTCAGAATCAAGTTTAATCTCGCCGGCACGTGTCGTGAAATTTGTTAACTTAGAAGCTGCAATTCAATGCGATACATAATATAGAAGACAAAAGTGAAAATTAGTAAATAGTCATACTTTATTGATCCCGGGGGAAACTGGTTTTCGTTACAGTTGCACCATAAATAATAAATAGTAATAGAACCGTAAATAGTTAAATAGTAATATGTAAATTATGCCAGGAAATAAGTCCAGGACCAGCCTATTGGCTCAGGGTGTCTGACCCTCCAAGGGAGGAGTTGTAAAGTTTGATGGCCACAGGCAGGAATGACTTCCTATGACGCTCTGTGCTGCATCTCGGTGGAATGAGTCTCTGGCTGAATGTACTCCTGTGCCCACCCAGTACATTATGTAGTGGATGGGAGACATTGACCAAGATGGCATGCAACTTAGACAGCATCCTCTTTTCAGACACCACCGTCAGAGAGTCCAGTTCCATCCCCACAACATCACTGGCCTTACGGATGAGTTTGTTGATTCTGTTGGTGTCTGCTACCCTCAGCCTGCTGCCCCAGCACACAACAGCAAACATGATAGCACTGGCCACCACAGACTCGTAGAACATCCTCAGCATCGTCCGGCAGATGTTAAAGGACCTCAGTCTCCTCAGGAAATAGAGACGGCTCTGACCCTTCTTGTAGACAGCCTCAGTGTTCCTTGACCAGTCCAGTTTATTGTCAATTCGTATCCCCAGGTATTTGTAATCCTCCACCATGTCCACACTGACCACAAATGAATTACAGTGTGTGTATAGTGAATAGATTAAAAATAGTGCAAAAACAAAAAACAGAAGTACTGTATATTCAAAACAGTGAGGTCGTGTCCAAGGGTTCAATGTCCATTCAGGAATCAGAGGGCAGAGGGGAAGAAGCTGTTCCTGAATCGCTGAGTGTGTGCCTTCAGGCTTCTGTACCTCCTGCCTGATGGTATCAGTGAGAAAATGGACATGCCCTGGGTGCTGGAGGTCCTTAATAATGGACGCTGCTCTTCTGAGACACCGCTCGCTGAAGATGTCCTGGGTACTTTGTAGGCTAGTGCCCAGGATGGAGCTGATCTACAACCCTCTGCAGCTTCTTTCGGCCCTGTGCAGTACCAGACGGCGATGCAGCCTGTCAGAATGCTCCCCACGGTAGAACTGTCGAAGATCTTGTTGACATGCCTAATCTCTGGCACAATCTGGCAGCAAACAGGGTGAAAGCGAAGGACTGGAATAGACTGAGCAGTAAACAGAGAGGCAGCTGATAGGTGGAGCACGATGAGACAGAGGTGGCAGCGACACAGGTAATAACGAGAGACGGAGCATTCAGTAATACAGGGGCCGGAGCGGGGACAGGAGCACATGGTAATACAAAACCACGCAATGACGGCTCGGGGGGAAAAACGCACAAAAAGACAAGGGTTCAACTGGAGGTACTGACGAGCCTCTGTCTTGCCTTCTTCATGACTACGTCGGTATGCTGGGACCTCGAGGCATCTCGACACCCGGGAACTCGAAGCTGCTCACTCTCTCCACTTCTGACCCCTCGATGAGGATCGGTATGTCTTCCTTCCTCTTACCCTTCCTGAAGACCGCAATCAGCTCTTCAGTCTGACTGGCGGTGAGTGCCAGGTTGTTGCTGTGGCACCACTTGGCATATCTCAATAGAGAATAGGTGCAGGAGAAGGCCATTCGGCCCCTCGAGCCGGCTCATGGCTGATCACCCACTATCAGTATCCAGTTCCTGCCTTATCCCCATAACCTTCACTCCACTATCTTTAAGAGCTCTGTCCATCTCTTTCTTGAAAGCATCCAGAGACTTGTCCTCCACAGCCTTCTGGGGCAGAGCATTCCACATATCCACCACTCTCTGGGTGAAAAAGTTTTTCCTCAACTCCGTTCTGAATGGTCTACCCCTCATTCTTAAACTGTGGCCTCTGGTTCTGGACTCCCCCGTCAGCGGGAACATGCTTCCTGCCTCCAGCGTGTCCAGTCCCTTAATAATCTTATATGTTTCAATCAGATCCCCTCTCATCCTTCTAAATTCCAGAGTATACAAGCCCAGTCGCTCCAATCTTTCGACATATGACAGTCCCGCCATCCCGGGAATTAACCTGGTGAACCTACGCTGCACTCCCTCAATAGCAACAATGTCCTTCCTCAAATTTGGAGACCAAAACTGCACACAATACTCCAGGTGTGGTCTCACCAGGGCCCTGTACAGCTGCAGAAGGACCTCTTTGCTCTTATACTCAATTCCCCTTGTTCTGAAGGCCAGCACGCCATTAGCTTTCTTCACTGCCTGCTGTACTTGCATGCTTGCTTTCAGTGACTGTACGCCCTCTCGTCACCACCTGAGATTCTACCCACAGTGGTTGTATCGTCAGCAAATTTATAGATGCTGTTAGAGCCATGCCTAGCCACACAGTCATGTGTATACAGAGAGTAGAGCTGTGGGCTAAAGCACACACCCCTGAGGTGCGCCAGTGTTGATCGTCAGCGAGGAGGAGATAATTATCACCAATTCGTACACACTGCTGTCTTCCGGTTGCAGAGGGCGGCCCAGAAATGGATTTGCCTTCCCCACTACAGACTAAAAACCTTAGAAAATCCTAGTCGAGTCCACCTGCACCTCCGATTTCGGAATTCACTACCCACTGATTCCTTCTGCTCATGTGCATGAAAAATACACTTTCCAACACCGGACCGTACTCCACCTGCCACCTCTTTGCCCATTCTCCTCATCTGTCCCGCTCCTTCAACACTGATTTTCTCTCTCTTTAGAAAATATGCTAATATAACATCGCATATTATATATTATACATTATACACTAGCTAACTTCAACTACTGCACAGAGTCTTGTCATCTTCAGAAGTTTTCGGATGACTCTGCCATAGTTGGATGCATCAGCAAGGGAGATGACACTGAGTCCAGGGCTACGGTAGGAAACTTTGTCACATGGTGTGAGCAGAATTATCTGCAGCTTAATGTGAAAAAGACTAAGGAGCTGGTGGTAGACCTGAGGAGAGCTAAGGTACTGGTGACTCCTGTTTCCATCCAGGGGGTCAGTGTGGACATGGTGGAGGATTACAAATACCTGGGGATACGAATTGACAATAAACTGGACTGGTCAAAGAACACTGAGGCTGTCTACAAGAAGGGTCAGACCCGTCTCTATTTCCTGAGGAGACTGAGGCCCTTTAACATCTGCCGGACGATGCTGAGGATGTTCTACGAGTCTGTGGTGGCCAGTGCGATCATGTTCACTGTTGTGTGCTGGGCAGCAGGCTGAGGGTAGCAGACACCAACAGAATCAACAAACTCATTCGTAAGGCCAGTGACGTTGGAATGGAACTGGACACTCTGACAGTGGTGTCTGAAAAGAGGATGCTGTCTAAGTTGCATGCCATCTTGGACAATGTCTCCCATCCACTACATAATGTACTGGTTGGGCACAGGAGTACATTCAGCCAGAGACTCATTCCACCGAGATGCAGCACAGAGCGTCATAGGAAGTCATTCCTGCCTGTGGCCATCAAACTTTACAACTCCTCCCTTGGAGGGTCAGACATCCTGAGCCAATAGGCTGGTGCTGGACTGATTTCATAATTTACTGGCATAATTTACATATTACTATTTAACTATTTATGGTTCTATTATTATTTATTATTTACAGAGCAACTGTAACGAAAACCAATTTCACCCGTGATCAATAAACTATGACTATGACTAAGACTAGTACATTATTATCAGCAATTCAATACATATTATTTACAATTTACAATAATGAGAAATGCAATGGGCCAGTAGCGTTCTCTGACGACGGGATTAGAGGGGCCGAACGGCCTCGCCCTCTCCCTGATGCCGCCCAACGCCAGACAATACCACGGAACCGCCAGCATCAAAGATGGCGCCGTCCACGTCCACGCTCCCCCAACCCCGCCTTCTAGGCACACGCCACCATATCTGATGCTGGCGGTTATCGGGCCAGGAGGAAAGATGGCGCGCCCCACCACAGTCACACCGCCGCCCATCTTTGTAACAGTCACCTGGCTGGAAGGGCAATTGGTCGGCGTCGATGACGTCCTCGAAGGCGCGAATGCGCTTGAGCAGCAGCTTCTCAGCGTCGTCCTTCTCCTCCATGGCGCGGACCGAGCGACTGGTTGCCCCGGGCGACGGCGGCCGCCGGCTCACAAAGCGCCCAACGTGACCGGATGACGTCAACAGGCCCCGCCCCCTTCTCCCGGGCGACGGCTGGGCGGGAGGTCCGGTGACGCGAGGCGCGCGGCCCCGCCCCTGAAGGTCCCGGGCCCCGCCCCTGAAGGTCCCGGGCCCCGCCCCTGAAGGATCCGGGAGCCGCCCCGGCTGCCATGGAGATCGGCTGCGGGACGGCGGGTCACCTGGGTGAGGAGGGAGAGGGGTAGGGAGAGGGTGTGAGGGGTAGGGAGAGGGTGAGGGGAGAGGGGTAGGGAGAGGGTGTGAGGGGTAGGGAGAGGGTGAGGGGTAGGGAGAGGGTGAGGGGTAGGGAATGGGTGAGGGGTAGGGAGAGGGTGAGGGGAGAGGGGTAGGGAGAGGGTGTGAGGGGTAGGGAGAGGGTGAGGGGTAGGGAAAGGGTGAGGGGTAGGGAATGGGTGAGGGGTAGGGAGAGGGTGAGGGGAGAGGGGTAGGGAGAGGGTGTGAGGGGTAGGGAGAGGGGGTAGGGAGAGTGGGTAGGGAGAGGGTGTGAGGGGTAGGCAGAGGGTAAGGGGTAGGGAGAGGGTGAGGGGAGAGGGGTAGGGAGAGGGAGAGGGGTAGGGAGAGGGTGAGGGTGAGGGGTATGGGAGAGGGTGAGGGGTAGGGGGTGAGGGGTAGGGAGAGGGGGGGTAGGGGAGAGGGTGAAGGGTAGGGGAGAGGGTGAGGGGTAGGGTGTGAGGGGGTAGGGAGAGGGTGTGAGGGGGTAGGGAGAGAGGGTAGGGGTAGGGGAGAGGGTGAGGGGTAGGGGAGAGGGTGAGGGGAGAGGGGTAGGGAGAGGGGGTGAGGGGTAGGGGAGGGGGAGAGGGTGAGGGGAGAGGGTGAGGGGAGAGGAGAGAGGAGAGGGGAGAGGGTGAGGGGAGTAGGGGAGAGGGGTAGGGGAGAGGGTGAGGGGAGAGGGTGAGGGGAGAGGGTGAGGGGAGAGGGTGAGGGGAGAGGGATAGAGGAGAGGGTGAGGGGAGAGGGTGAGGGGAGAGGGATAGAGGAGAGGGTGAGGGGAGAGGGTGAGGGGAGTAGGGGAGAGGGGTAGGGGAGAGGGTGAGAGAGGGGTATGGGAGAGGGTGAGGGGTAGGGAGAGGGTGTGAGGGGGTAGGGAGAGAGGGGGTGGGGAGAGGGTGAAGGGTAGGGGAGAGGGTGAGGGGAGAGGGGTAGGGAGAGGGGGTGAGGGGTAGGGGAGAGGGAGAGAGGGGGTAGGGGAGAGGGTGAAGGGTAGGGGAGAGGGAGAGAGGGGGTAGGGGAGAGGGTGAAGGGTAGGGGAGAGGGGTAGGGAGAGGGGGTGAGGGGTAGGGGAGAGGGATAGAGGAGAGGGTGAGGGGAGAGGGTGAGGGGAGAGGGTGAGGGGAGAGGGTGAGGGGAGAGGTGTAGGGGAGAGGGGAGAGGAGTAGGGGAGAGGGAGAGAGGGGGTAGGGGAGAGGGTGAGGGGTAGGGGAGAGGGTGAGGGGAGAGGGGAAGGGAGAGGGTGTGAGGTGTAGGGAGAGGGTGAGGGGTAGGGAGAGGGTGAGGGGTAGGGAATGGGTGAGGGGTAGGGAATGGGTGAGGGGTAGGGAGAGGGTGAGGGGAGAGGGGTAGGGAGAGGGTGTGAGGGGTAGGGAGAGGGTGAGGGGTAGGGAAAGGGTGAGGGGTAGGGAATGGGTGAGGGGTAGGGAGAGGGTGAGGGGAGAGGGGTAGGGAGAGGGTGTGAGGGGTAGGGAGAGGGGGTAGGCAGAGTGGGTAGGGAGAGGGTGTGAGGGGTAGGCAGAGGGTGAGGGGTAGGGAGAGGGTGAGGGGAGAGGGGTAGGGAGAGGGAGAGGGGCAGGGAGAGGGTGAGGGTGAGGGGTATGGGAGAGGGTGAGGGGTAGGGGGTGAGGGGTAGGGAGAGGGGGGGTAGGGGAGAGGGTGAAGGGTAGGGGAGACGGTGAGGGGTAGGGTGTGAGGGGGTAGGGAGAGGGTGTGAGGGGGTAGGGAGAGAGGGGGTAGGGGTAGGGGAGAGGGTGAGGGGTAGGGGAGAGGGTGAGGGGAGAGGGGTAGGGAGAGGGGGTGAGGGGTAGGAGAGGGGGAGAGGGTGAGGGGAGAGGGTGAGGGGAGAGGGATAGAGGAGAGGGTGAGGGGAGTAGGGGAGAGGGGTAGGGGAGAGGAGTAGGGGAGAGGGGTAGGGGAGAGGGTGAGGGGAGAGGGTGAGGGGAGAGGGTGAGGGGAGAGGGTGAGGGGAGAGGGTGAGGGGAGTAGGGGAGAGGGTGAGAGAGGGGTATGGGAGAGGGTGAGGGGTAGGGAGAGGGTGTGAGGGGGTAGGGAGAGAGGGGGTAGGGGAGAGGGTGAAGGGTAGGGGAGAGGGTGAGGGGAGAGGGGTAGGGAGAGGGGGTGAGGGGTAGAGGAGAGGGAGAGAGGGGGTAGGGGAGAGGGTGAAGGGTAGGGGAGAGGGTGAAGGGTAGGGGAGAGGGAGAGAGGGGGTAGGGGAGAGGGTGAAGGGTAGGGGTGAGGGGTAGGGGAGAGGGTGAGGGGAGAGGGATAGAGGAGAGGGTGAGGGGAGAGGGTGAGGGGAGAGGAGTAGGGGAGAGGGTGAGGGGAGAGGAGAGAGGAGTAGGGGAGAGGGGAGAGGTGTAGGGGAGAGGGGAGAGGAGTAGGGGAGAGGGGAGAGGAGTAGGGGAGAGGGAGAGAGGGGGTAGGGGAGAGGGTGAGGGGTAGGGGAGAGGGTGAGGGGAGAGGGGAGAGGGTGAGGGGAGAGGGAGAGAGAGGGGTATGGGAGAGGGTGAGGGGGAGGGAGAGGGGTAGGGAGAGGGGGTGACGGGTAGGGGAGAGGGTGAGAGGAGAGGGATAGAGGAGAGGGTGAGGGGTAGGAAGAGGGGGTGAGGGGTAGGGGAGAGGGATAGAGGAGAGGGTGAGGGGAGAGGGTGAGGGGTAGAGAGAGGGGTAGGGAGAGGGGGTGAGGGTGAGGGGGTAGGGAGAGGGAGTAGGGGAGAGGGAGTAGGGGAGAGCGGTAGGGGAGAGGGGTAGGGAGAGGGGGTGAGGGGTAGAGGAGAGGGTGAGGGGAGAGGGAGAGGGGTGAGGGGGAGGGGTGAGGGGGAGGGGAGAGGGAGGAGGGGAAAGGGAGTAGGGGAGAGGGAGTAGGGGAGAGGGAGTAGGGGAGAGGGGTAGGGGGAGAGGGCAAGGGGAGAGGGTGAGGAGGGAGAGGGGTAGGGGAGAGGGTGAGGAGAGAGAGGGTGAGGAGAGAGAGGGTGAGGAGGGAGAGGGTGAGGAGAGAGGGTGAGGGGTAGGGAGAGGGGTAGGGGAGAGGGGAGAGGGGTAGGGGAGAGGGTGAGGGGACAGGGTGAGGAGGGAGAGGGGTAGGAGAGGGTGAGGAGGGAAAGGGGTAGGGGTAGAGGGTGAGGGGGAGGGGAGAGGGAGTAGGGGAGAAGGGTAGGGGAGAGGGTGAGGGGTAGGGGAGAGGGTGAGGAGGGAGAGGGGTAGGGGTAGAGGGTGAGGAGGGAGAGGGGTAGGGGAGAGGGTGAGGATGAGGGGTAGGGGAGAGGGTGAGGGTGAGGGGTTGGGGAGAGGGTGAGGGGTTGAGGGAGAGGGGGTAGAGGGAGAGGGGTAGGGAGAGGGGGTAGAGGGAGAGGGGTAGGGAGAGGGGGTAGGGGAGAGGGGGTAGGAGGAGAGGTGGGTAGGGAGAGGAGGAGAGGGGGAAGGGGAGAGGGCGTAGGGGAGCGCGTGACGGGAGGAAGAGGAAGGGGAGAAGGAGGAAGGGTGAAGGGGAGAGGAGAAAGGGAGAGGGGTGTGAGAGGGTGTGGGGGGCCGATGGGAAGGGAAGGGGCGAGAAGGGAGGGGAGGGAGGGAAGGGAGAGGAGAGAGGTGGAGGGAGGGGGGAATGAGATTGTGGGCAAGAAGGACGGGGAAAGAGGGACAGAGGGAGAGGGGAGGGGGGAGATTGTAGTGGAGGGGGAGTGTAGGGGAGAGGGGAGGAGGCGAGCAAGGGAGGGAGGAGACAGGGGCTGGGAAGGAGGGTGTGTTTGGACCGAGGGAGGGATGGAAGTGAGTCAGGGTTGTGGGCTGGAGGGAGAGAAAGAGGGGGCTGGAGTTTCATGGCAGGGGGGCAGTGGTCACGTTCGAGGGCGTGTCAGAGCCGTGGAGGGGTGCAGGGAGGTAGGGGAGGGACACCACACCTCAAACCCTCCTCAGTCTCCAGCCTCCCTCTGTGGGTGTGGCCCCCCAGGACAGAGGGAGAGATGGGCTGGAGGAGGGGAGGGGTAATGCAGAGAGGGAGAGGGGGAGAGGGGGAATGGATATTCCACACACTAACCACCCCCCCTCCCCGTCTCATATCTCCCCACCCCAGGCCAGACGTCCGTCTGCAGCCTCCCCCTGCAGATCTCTCTCTACTTCAATTGCGTCTACTTCCCCTTCTGGTGGGTCTGTCACCTTGTCATGTTCCAAGTCAAGGTGAGACAGGGGGGGGGGTTACCGGGAGAGGAAGGGAGGGAGGGAGGGGGGTGGATCTGTCGGGGTTCCGGCACCCCCAGGGGTTGTTCAGTGTTCAATCTGGTGAATCTCCTCTGCACCCTCTCTAATCCAGGCAGCGTCCTGGTCAATCTCCTCTGCACCCTCTCTAATCCAGGCAGCATCCCGGTCAATCTCCTCTGCACGCTCTCTAATCCAGGCAGCATCCCGGTCAATCTCCTCTGCACGCTCTCTAATCCAAGCAGCATCCTGGTCAATCTCCTCCGCACCCTCTCTAATCCAGGCAGCGTCCTGGTCAATCTCCTCTGCACCCTCTCTAATCCAGGCAGCGTCCCGGTCAATCTCCTCTGCACCCTCTCTAATCCAGGCAGCGTCCTGGTCAATCTCCTCTGCACCCTCTCTAATCCAGGCAGCGTCCTGGTCGATCTCCTCTGCACCCTCTCTAATCCAGACAGCATCCTGGTCAATCTCCTCTGCACCCTCTCTAATCCAGGCAGCATCCCGGTCAATCTCCTCTGCACCCCCTCTAATCCAGGCAGCATCCCGGTCAATCTCCTCTGCACCCCCTCTAATCCAGGCAGCGTCCTGGTCGATCTCCTCTGCACCCTCTCTAATCCAGACAGCATCCCGGTCAATCTCCTCTGCACCCTCTCTAATCCAGGCAGCATCCCGGTCAATCTCCTCTGCACCCCCTCTAATCCAGGCAGCATCCTGGTCAATCTCCTCTGCACCCTCTCTAATCCGGGCAGAGTCCTGGTCAATCTCCTCTGCACCCTCTCTAATCCGGGCAGCGTCCTGGTCAATCTCCTCTGCACCCTCTCTAATCCAGGCAGCGTCCTGGTCAATCTCCTCTGCACCCTCTCTAATCCGGGCAGCGTCCTGGTCAATCTCCTCTGCACCCTCTCTAATCCGGGCAGCGTCCTGGTCAATCTCCTCTGCACAATCTCGAAAGTTTCCACATCCTTCCTACAATGAGGTGACCAGACACGAACACAATACTCGAAGTGTGGGTTTTATAGAGCTGTAACTTTACCTTGCAACTCTTGGACTGAATTTCCTGACAAACGAAGGCCAACACACCAAACCCCACACTGCTAGGAATTCTGCCATTAACCCTGCCCTCTGCCGTCAAATCCGACCTTCCAAAGTGAATCACTTCCACACTTTTCCCAGTTAAACTGCATCTGCCACTCCACAGCCCGGCTCCGCGTCCTACCCACGTCCGGCGGTCACCCACGGCAAGATCCCACGACACGCGGAGCTGTCGTCACCTTGTCGTGGTGCCAAGTCTCCAGAGCTCCCGTGGGCGGTGACGTCTGGAGCTGAGCTCCTGGTTGTGTCGCCCAGTCAAAGGGGAGGATCCAGGCGAAGAACGAGTCAACCCAGACCCGGGCGGTGGAGCTGGCAGAAGATGAAGATTCGTCACGACATCCAAAACTTTGACAAGCTCGTGTGGTGGAGAGTATATTGCCGTTGAATGGAAAATCCTACAGAAAGGTAGTGGATACGGCCCAGTCCGTCACGGGTAAAGCGCTCCCCAGTATTGAGCACGTCTGCACGGAGCGTTGTCGCAGGAAAGCAGCATCCATCATCAGGGACCCCCACCACCCAGGACGTGCTCTCTTCTCACTGCTGACATCAGGAAGGAGGTACAGGAGCCTCAGGACCCACACCACCAGGTTCAGGAACAGTTATCACCCCTCAACCATCAGGAAGGAGGTACAGGAGCCTCAGACCCACACCACCAGGTTCAGGGACAGTTATCACCCCTCAACCATCAAGAAGGAGGTACAGGAGCCTCAGGACCCACACCACCAGGTTCAGGAACAGTTATCACCCCTCAACCATCAGGAAGGAGGTACAGGAGCCTCAGGACCCACACCACCAGGTTCAGGAACAGTTATCACCCCTCAACCATCAGGAAGGAGGTACAGGAGCCTCAGGACCCACACCACCAGGTTCAGGAACAGTTATCACCCCTCAACCATCAGGAAGGAGGTACAGGAGCCTCAGGACCCACACCACCAGGTTCAGGGACAGTTATCACCCCTCAACCATCAGGAAGGAGGTACAGGAGCCTCAGGACCCACACCACCAGGTTCAGGGACAGTTATCACCCCTCAACCATCAGGAAGGAGGTACAGGAGCCTCAGGACCCACACCACCAGGTTCAGGGACAGTTATCACCCCTCAACCATCAGGAAGGAGGTACAGGAGCCTCAGGACCCACACCACCAGGTTCAGGGACAGTTATCACCCCTCAACCATCAGGAAGGAGGTACAGGAGCCTCAGGACCCACACCACCAGGTTCAGGGACAGTTATCACCCCTCAACCATCAGGCTCTTGAATCTCACTCGCCCCATCACGTTCCTACAACCTATGGACTCACTTTCAAGGACTTTTCATCTCATGTTCTGGATATTTATTGCTCATTTATTTATTATTATTTCTTCCTTTTTGTATTTGCACGGTTTGTTGTCTCCTGCAATCTGACTGAACGCCCGAGTTGGCCGGTCTTTCATTGCTCCTGTTAGAGTGATTACTCCCTCGATTTACTGCGGATGCCGGCAGGAAGATGCATCTCGGGGTCATACATGCCGCCGTGTACGTACTCTGCTCGTAAATTCACTTTGAACGACAGCAGGGAAGGCGGAGCAAGTCTGGAAGGTGAAGGGTCGGCCCCCCGCGGTCATCTCCCGCTCCGCTCCGCCGGGCCCTTCCCCCCACCCCCCCCCCGATCCGTCCAGGACCGTGCGTCTGGGGAAGTCGGTTAAAGTTTTGGACGTCGTTCTACCAGTCATTGAAAGTGGGCATGCAGGTACAGCAGGCGGTGAAAAAGGCGAACGGTATGCTGGCATTTATAGCGAGAGGATTCGAGTACAGGAGCAGGGAGGTACTACTGCAGTTGTACAAGGCCTTGGTGAGACCACACCTGGAGTATTGTGAGCAGTTTTGGTCCCCGAATCTGAGGAAAGACATCCTTGCCATAGAGGGAGTACAAAGAAGGTTCACCAGATTGATTCCTGGGATGGCAGGACTTTCATATGATGAAAGACTGGATCGACTAGGCTGGAATTTAGAAGATTGAGGGGGGATCTGATTGAAACGTATAAAATCCTAAAGGGATTGGACAGGCTAGATGCAGAAGATTGTTCCCGATGTTGGGGAAGTCCAGAACGAGGGGTCACAGTTTGAGGATAAAGGGGAAGCCTTTTAGGACCGAGATGAGGAAAAACTTCTTCACACAGAGAGCGGTGAATCTGTGGAATTCTCTGCCGCAGGAAACAGTTGAGGCCAGTTCATTGGCGATATTTAAGAGGGAGTTAGATATGGCCCTTGTGGCTAAAGGGATCAGGGAGTATGGAGGGAAGGCTGGTACAGGAGTTGGATGATCAGCCATGATCATACTGAATGGCGGTGCAGGCTCGAAGGGCCGAATGGCCTACTCCCGCACCTATTTTCTATGTTTCTGTGAATCTCCGCAAACCTCTGATTTCTGAATTCTCCCCCCACCGTCGGCAGAACATCGTGCGTGATCCAGTGACCCCCCTCCCCCGCATCCGGCCAGAGGGTCGTGGCTGTCCACGGGGGGTGGGGGTCGTGGACACTGCCTTGTGTTTAGAACCGGGGGGCGGTGGGGGGGAAGAGTCCCACAGCACAGAAATGGTGGGGAACCCCTGGTCTTGAATCAGCCCCAGTCAGCATCGATCGCCCCTCCTGCAGAGGGAGAGGAAGAGAGGCTGACCGGCGCCCCCCGCCCCCCCCGTCCTCGCCGACGTCAGGCTGAGGGGAGATCCGAAAGGGATTTATAAGATTATGAGAGCACAGATAGGGGATGGGATGATCTTTATTGTCACACTACAGCACAGAAACAGGCCCTTTGGCCCTTCTTGGCTGTGCCGAACCATTGTCTGCCTAGTCCCACTGACCTGCACACGGACCATATCCCTCCATACACCTCCCATCCATGTATCTGTCCAATATATTCTTAAATGTTAAAAAAGAACCCGCATTTACCACCTCGTCTGGCAGCTCATTCCATACTCCCACCACTCTCTGTGTGAAGAAGCCCCACCTAATGTTCCCTTTAAACTTTTCCCCCCTCACCCTTAACCCATGTCCTCTGGTTTTTTTTCTCCCCTTGCCTCAGTGGAAAAAGCCTGCTTGCATTCACTCTATCTATACCCATCATAATTTTATATACCTCTATCAAATCTCCCCTCATTCTTCTACGCTCCAGGGAATAAAGTCCTAACCTATTCAACCTTTCTCTGTAACTGAGTTTCTCAAGTCCCGGCAACATCCTTGTAAACCTTCTCTGCACTCTTTCAACCTTATTTATATCCTTCCTGTAATTTGGTGACCAAAACTGAACACAATACTCCAGATTCGGCCTCACCAATGCCTGATACAACCTCATCATAACATTCCAGCTCTTATACTCAATACTTCGATTAATAAAGGCCAATGTACCAAAAGCTCTCTTTACGACCCGATCTACCTGTGACCCCACTTTTAGGGAATTTTGTATCTGTATTCCCAGACCCCCTAGGTGCAATGAAGCTCTGTTTGGCTTCCTCTCAGGCAATTAAATAAAGCAGTAGATAAAAACAAGGCAGTAATAGAAAAACAGTATTAAATAGATAACGTAGCAGAAAATAAGTTGCAGCAGTACCAGAATATCGCAGTAATGCAGAAAGTGCGGTTTAGTGCAAGTATTTCAGTCCTTGTGTGTGCTCACAGTTTCGGTCATTGTGGGAGTGGTGTGATGGAGGCCACAGCTCTGGGATAGAAGCTGTTCCCTCAGTCGATTCGTTCCGGCTTTCAGTGCCCTGAACCTTTTGCCGGACGGCGGCGGGTCAGACAGGGAGTGGCCGGGGCATGCTGTGTCTCTGGTTATGCTGATCGCTTTCAATAGAGAATAGGTGCAGGAGTAGGCCGTTCGGCCCCTTCAAGCCAGCACCGCCATTCACTGTGATCATGGCTGATCATCCACAATCAGTATCCAGTTCCTGCCTTATCCCCATAACCTTCACTCCACTATCTTTAAGAGCTCTATCCATCTCTTTCTGGAAAGCACCCAGAGACTTGTCCTCCACAGCCTTCTGGGGCAGAGCATTCCATATATCCAACACTCTCTGGGTGAAAAAGTTTTTCCTCTACTCCGTTCTAAATGGCCAACCCCTCATTCTTAAACTGTGGCCTCTGGTTCTGGACTCCCCCAACATTCGGAACATGCTTCCTGCCTCCAGCGTGTCCAATCCCTTAATAATCTTATATGCTTCAATCTAAATTCCAGAGTATACAAGCCCAGTCGCTCCAATCTTTCGACATATGACAGTCCCGCCATCCCGGGAATTAACCTGGTGAACCTACGCTGCACTCCCTCAATAGCAAGAATGTCCTTCCTCAAATTTGGAGACCAAAACTGCACACAGTACTCCAGGTGTGGTCTCACCAGGGCCCTGTACAGCTGCAGAAGGACCTCTTTGCTCTTATACTCAATTCCCCTTGTTATGAAGGCCAGCACGCCATTAGCTTTCTTCACTGCCTGCTGTACCTGCATGCTTACTTTCAGTGACTGATGTACAAGAACACCTAGATCTCGTTGTGTTTCCCCTTTTCCTAACTTGACTCCATTTAGATAATAATCTGCCTTCCCGTTCTTACCACCAACGTGGATACCCTCACATTTATCCACATTAAACTGCATCTGCCCACTCACCCAGCCTGTCCGAGTCGCCCTGCGTTCTCCTCGAACAGGGAGTGGCCGGGGGTGTGTGGTGTCTCTGGTTATGCTGATCGCTTTCCTCCTGAGAAAGGAGCCGGAAGAGATGGCGTCCAGTCCCGGGAGCTCCATCCTGACAATTCGCCGGGCCGCCTGCCTTCACCACGCGACGCGGGCCTTGTCAACTCAGCGGCTGTGGGGCTGTGGGTCAGGATGGTTTCAATCGTGCTTCTGTCGAAGTTAGCTTCTGTGGGAGTTTGGCCTGTTTCAGCTTTCTGAGGAAGAAGAGTCTTTGTTGTGCCTCCTATATGTCACAAGCAGCGAGGTGTTGGTGGTCCATGCCAACTGCTTTGACAACATAACTCCAACAAACTTTAGGTTTTCCACACTTTCCACTACCTCTCCATGTATATGGAGGAGGGGGGGGTACTCTGTCCTCTGTGAGTTTGACGTCAGTGGTGGGTAAATTGATGGAAAGTATTCTTAGAGATGGTACATATAATTATCTAGATAGACAGTGTCTGTCAACGTGGATTTGTGCGCGGAAGGTCACGTTTGACAAATCTTATTGAATTTTTTGAAGAGGTTACTAGGAAAGTTGGCGAGGGTAAAGCGGTGGATGTTGTGTATATGGACTTCAGTAAGGCCTTTGACAAGGTCCCACACGGAAGGTTGGTTAGGAAGGTTCAATCGTTAGGCATTAATATTGAAGTAGTAAAATGGATTCAGCAGTGGCTGGATGGGAGACGCCAGAGAGTAATGGTGGATAACTGTGTCTCAGATTGGAGGCCGGTGACTAGTGGTGTGCCTCAGGGATCTGTACTGGGTCCAATGTTGTTTGTCATATACATTAATGATCTGGATGATGGGGTGGTAAATTGGATGAGTAAGTATGCAGATGATACTCAGATAGGTGGCGTTGTGGATAATGAAGTAGGTTTTCAAAGCTTGCAGAGAGATTTGGGCCAGTTAGAAGAGTGGGCTGAAAGATGGCAGATGGAGTTTAATGCTGATAAATGTGAGGTGCTACATTTTGGTAGGACTAATCAAAATAGGACATACATAGGAAATAGAACATAGAATAGTACAGTGCAGTACAGGCCCTTCGGCCCACAATGTTGTACCGACCCTCAAACCCTGCCTCCCACATAACCCCCCACCTTAAATTCTTCCATATACCTGTCTAGCAGTCTCTTAAACTTCACTAGTGTATCTGCCTCCACCACTGACTCAGGCAGTGCATTCCACGCACCAACCACTCTCTGAGTGAAAAACCTTCCTCCAATATCCCCCTTGAACTTCCCACCCCTTACCTTAAAGCCATGTCCTCTTGTATTGAGCAGTGGTGCCCTGGGGAAGAGGTGCTGGCTATCCACTCTATCTATTCCTCTTATTATCTTGTACACCTCTATCATGTCTCCTCTCATCCTCCTTCTCTCCAAAGAGTAAAGCTCCCTTAATCTCTGATCATAATGCATACTTTCTAAACCAGGCAGCATCCTGGTAAATCTCCTCTGTACCCTTTCCAATGCTTCCACGTCCTTCCTATAGTGAGGCGACCAGAACTGGACACAGTACTCCAAGTGTGGCCTAACCAGAGTTTTATAGAGCTGCATCATTACATCACGACTCTTAAACTCTATCCATCGACTTATGAAGGCTAACACCCCATAAGCTTTCTTAACTACCCTATCCACCTGTGAGGCAACTTTCAGGGATCTGTGGACATGTACCTCAGATCCCTCTGCTCCTCCACACTACCAAGTATCCTGCCATTTACTTTGTACTCTGCCTTGGAGTTTGTCCTTCCAAAGTGTACCACCTCACACTTCTCCGGGTTGAACTCCATCTGCCACTTCTCAGCCCACTTCTGCATCCTGTCAATGTCTCTCTGCAATCTTTGACAATCCTCCACACTATCTACAACACCACCAACCTTTGTGTCGTCTGCAAACTGATGATGCATGATCGACTGGTTCAGAGCAATTACAGCTCTGGGGGAAGAAGCTATTTTTCAGTCTGGAAGTGCGGGCAGAGAGAACCTTATAACATCTGCCAGATGGATGAAGTTCAAACAGATGATTGCACGGGTGTGTATTGTCCTTACAATAAGGACACCAGAGAGTAGTGGTGTGTCAGATTGGAGGCCGGTGACTAGCGGTGTGCCTCAGGGATTTGTACTGGGTCCAGTGTTGTTTCTCATATATATTAATGATCTGGATGATGGGGTGGTAAATTGGATGAGTAAGTATGCAGACGATACTAAGATAGGTGGCGTTGTGGATAATGAAGTAGGTTTTCAAAACTTGCAGAGAGATTTGGGCCAGTTAGAAGAGTGGGCTGAAAGATGGCAGATGGAGTTTAATGCTGATAAATGTGAGGTGCTACATTTTGGTAGGACTAATCAAAATAGGACATACATGGTAAATGGTAGGGTATTGAAGAATGCAGTAGAACAGGGGGATCTAGGAATAACGGTGCATAGTTCCCTGAAGGTGGAATCTCATGTGGATAGGGTGGTGAAGAAAGCTTTTGGTATGCTGGCTTTTATAAATCAGAGCATTGAGTATAGGAGTTGGGATGTAATGTTGAACTTGTACAAGGCATTGGTAAGGCCAAATTTGGAGTATTGTGTACAGTTCTGGTCACCGAATTATGGGAAAGATGTCAACAAAATTGAGAGAGCACGGAAAAGATTTACTAGAATGTTACCTGGGTTTCATCACCTAAGTTAGAGAGAAAGGTTGAACAAGTTGGGTCTTTATTCTTTAGAGTCTAGGAGGTCGAGAGGGGACTTGATAGAGGTATTTAAAATTATGAGGGGGATAGATAGAGTTGACGTGGATAGGCTTTTTCCATTGAGAGTGGGGGAGATTCAAACAAGAGGACACGAGTTGAGAGTTAAAGGGCAAAAGTTTAGGGGTAACACGAGGGGGAACTTCTTTACTCAGAGAGTGGTGGCTGTGTGGAACGAGCTTCCAGCAGAAGTGGTTGGGGCAGGTTCGATGTTGTCGTTTAAAGTTAAATTGGATAGATATATGGACAGGAAAGGAATGGAGGGTTGTGGGGTGAGTGCGGGTCGGTGGGACTAGGTGAGAGTAAGAGTTCGGCACGGACTAAAAGGGCCGAGATGGCCTGTTTCCGTGTTGTAATTGTTATATGGTTATATATCTCCTGAAGTCAATGGTTTTAGAAATGCCTAATCCCAGAGGGCAGGCATTGAAGGGGAGAGGGGGATGTGAGGAGAGACCTTGACCACAGGCACACGGAGGTGAGGGATATGGGCACTGTGTGCAGTTGGCCATTTGACGACTAATTTATCGGCACGACATTGTGGGCGGAGGGCCGGTCCCAGGGCTGAACGGGTCTGTGTTCTCCGACTGTGGCCTGTCGGTCCGGAGGTCGAGGGCTGCGTTGCGGAGGGAGAATCGGACTGGCAGATTCCAGGGGCTGGTGTTGAATTTCCCCTCAGCTAGCATATTGAAGACAGACTATAACCCCGTGGAAAGCGTTTGCTGCGTTAACGCTGTACCGACCGTGCGAAAGTGATCGGGGGACCAAGTTCGAGTACGGTTCACTATCAAGGTAGGTGCACGTTAGAGCCAGCCGGTGGTGTCTGCTCCGGTCTGCGAGGGGAGAGGTCCCCGGTACGAATCCGGCTGGCCCCTCGCACGGCTTCCACTCGTGCTGGGCTGAGCGCCCAGCTAGCAGCTCGGCCTCGTGAGGAGAGAAAACAAATTCTGCAGGAACGGAGAAAATACCGGCCAATGTCCACAGGACGCAAATCGGGACAACCGTATGTCACCATATACAACCCTCAGATTCGTTTTCCTGCAGGCATCCTCGATAAACCCATCACAGAATCAATGGAAGACCGCCCCAACTCAGGCCTTCAACCAGTGTGCAAAAGCCAACAAACAGCACAAATACAAAAAGAAAGGAAATAATAATAATAATAAATATCGAGAACACGAGATGAAGAGTCCTGGAAGTGAGTCCGTAGATTGTGGGTCCTGAGGCTCCTGTACCTCCTTCCTGATGGTTGAGGGGTGATAACTGTCCCTGAACCTGGTGGTGTGGGTCCTGAGGCTCCTGTACCTCCTTCCTGATGGTTGAGGGGTGATAACTGTCCCTGAACCTGGTGGTGTGGGTCCTGAGGCTCCTGTACCTCCTTCCTGATGGTTGAGGGGTGATAACTGTCCCTGAACCTGGTGGTGTGGGTCCTGAGGCTCCTGTACCTCCTTCCTGATGGTTGAGGGGTGATAACTGTCCCTGAACCTGGTGGTGTGGGTCCTGAGGCTCCTGTACCTCCTTCCTGATGGTTGAGGGGTGATAACTGTCCCTGAACCTGGTGGTGTGGGTCCTGAGGCTCCTGTACCTCCTTCCTGATGGTTGAGGGGTGATAACTGTCCCTGAACCTGGTGGTGTGGGTCCTGAGGCTCCTGTACCTCCTTCCTGATGGTTGAGGGGTGATAACTGTCCCTGAACCTGGTGGTGTGGGTCCTGAGGCTCCTGTACCTCCTTCCTGATGGTTGAGGGGTGATAACTGTCCCTGAACCTGGTGGTGTGGGTCCTGAGGCTCCTGTACCTCCTTCCTGATGGTTGAGGGGTGATAACTGTCCCTGAACCTGGTGGTGTGGGTCCTGAGGCTCCTGTACCTCCTTCCTGATGGTTGAGGGGTGATAACTGTCCCTGAACCTGGTGGTGTGGGTCCTGAGGCTCCTGTACCTCCTTCCTGATGGTTGAGGGGTGATAACTGTCCCTGAACCTGGTGGTGTGGGTCCTGAGGCTCCTGTACCTCCTTCCTGATGGTTGAGGGGTGATAACTGTCCCTGAACCTGGTGGTGTGGGTCCTGAGGCTCCTGTATCTCCTTCCTGATGGTTGAGGGGTGATAACTGTCCCTGAACCTGGTGGTGTGGGTCCTGAGGCTCCTGTACCTCCTTCCTGATGGTTGAGGGGTGATAACTGTCCCTGAACCTGGTGGTGTGGGTCCTGAGGCTCCTGTACCTCCTTCCTGATGGTTGAGGGGTGATAACTGTCCCTGAACCTGGTGGTGTGGGTCCTGAGGCTCCTGTATCTCCTTCCCGATGGTTGAGGGGTGATAACTGTCCCTGAACCTGGTGGTGTGGGTCCTGAGGCTCCTGTACCTCCTTCCCGATGGTTGAGGGGTGATAACTGTCCCTGAACCTGGTGGTGTGGGTCCTGAGGCTCCTGTACCTCCTTCCCGATGGTTGAGGGGTAGTAACTGTCCCTGAACCTGGTGGTGTGGGTCCTGAGGCTCCTGTACCTCCTTCCCGATGGTTGAGGGGTGATAACTGTCCCTGAACCTGGTGGTGTGGGTCCTGAGGCTCCTGTACCTCCTTCCCGATGGTTGAGGGGTGATAACTGTCCCTGAACCTGGTGGTGTGGGTCCTGAGGCTCCTGTACCTCCTTCCTGATGGTTGAGGGGTGATAACTGTCCCTGAACCTGGTGGTGTGGGTCCTGAGGCTCCTGTACCTCTTTCCTGATGGTTGAGGGGTGATAACTGTCCCTGAACCTGGTGGTGTGGGTCCTGAGGCTCCTGTACCTCCTTCCTGATGGTTGAGGGGTGATAACTGTCCCTGAACCTGGTGGTGTGGGTCCTGAGGCTCCTGTACCTCCTTCCCGATGGTTGAGGGGTGATAACTGTCCCTGAACCTGGTGGTGTGGGTCCTGAGGCTCCTGTACCTCCTTCCCGATGGTTGAGGGGTGATAACTGTCCCTGAACCTGGTGGTGTGGGTCCTGAGGCTCCTGTACCTCCTTCCTGATGGTTGAGGGGTGATAACTGTCCCTGAACCTGGTGGTGTGGGTCCTGAGGCTCCTGTACCTCCTTCCCGATGGTTGAGGGGTAGTAACTGTCCCTGAACCTGGTGGTGTGGGTCCTGAGGCTCCTGTACCTCCTTCCCGATCGTTGAGGGGTGATAACTGTCCCTGAACCTGGTGGTGTGGGTCCTGAGGCTCCTGTACCTCCTTCCCGATGGTTGAGGGGTAGTAACTGTCCCTGAACCTGGTGGTGTGGGTCCTGAGGCTCCTGTACCTCCTTCCCGATCGTTGAGGGGTGATAACTGTCCCTGAACCTGGTGGTGTGGGTCCTGAGGCTCCTGTACCTCCTTCCTGATGGTTGAGGGGTAATAACTGTCCCTGAACCTGGTGGTGTGGGTCCTGAGGCTCCTGTACCTCCTTCCTGATGGTTGAGGGGTGATAACTGTCCCTGAACCTGGTGGTGTGGGTCCTGAGGCTCCTGTACCTCCTTCCCGATGGTTGAGGGGTGATAACTGTCCCTGAACCTGGTGGTGTGGGTCCTGAGGCTCCTGTACCTCCTTCCCGATGGTTGAGGGGTGATAACTGTCCCTGAACCTGGTGGTGTGGGTCCTGAGGCTCCTGTACCTCCTTCCCGATGGTTGAGGGGTAGTAACTGTCCCTGAACCTGGTGGTGTGGGTCCTGAGGCTCCTGTACCTCCTTCCCGATCGTTGAGGGGTGATAACTGTCCCTGAACCTGGTGGTGTGGGTCCTGAGGCTCCTGTACCTCCTTCCCGATGGTTGAGGGGTAGTAACTGTCCCTGAACCTGGTGGTGTGGGTCCTGAGGCTCCTGTACCTCCTTCCCGATCGTTGAGGGGTGATAACTGTCCCTGAACCTGGTGGTGTGGGTCCTGAGGCTCCTGTACCTCCTTCCTGATGGTTGAGGGGTAATAACTGTCCCTGAACCTGGTGGTGTGGGTCCTGAGGCTCCTGTACCTCCTCCCTGATGGTTGAGGGGTGATAACTGTCCCTGAACCTGGTGGTGTGAGTCCTGAGGCTCCTGTACCTCCTTCCTGATGGTTGAGGGGTGATAACTGTCCCTGAACCTGGTGGTGTGGGTCCTGAGGCTCCTGTACCTCCTTCCTGATGGTTGAGGGGTGATAACTGTCCCTGAACCTGGTGGTGTGGGTCCTGAGGCTCCTGTACCTCCTTCCTGATGGTTGAGGGGTGATAACTGTCCCTGAACCTGGTGGTGTGGGTCCTGAGGCTCCTGTACCTCCTTCCTGACGGCGGCAGTGAGAATAGAGCACGTCCTGGGTGGTGGGGGTCCCTGATGATGGATGCTGCTTTCCTGCGACAACGCCCCGTGTAGACGGGCTCAGTGCTGGGGAGGGCTTTACCCGTGACGGACTGGGCTGTGTCCACGACTTTTTGCCGGATTTTCCATTCGAGGGCGTTGGTATTCCCGTCCCAGGCTGTGCACCGAGCTAGAACAAGGTAAAATGATAACAATGCAGAATAGAGAGACGGAATAAAAGCACAGGCCCTTCGGCCCATCTAGTCTGTGCTGAAACATTTAAACTGCCAACTCCCATCGACCGGTACCGGGACCACATCCCCTCCACACCCCTCCCGTCCGTGTACCCGTCCAAACTTCTCTTCGACGTTGGAATCGAGCTGGCGTTCACCACTTGTGCTGGCAGCTCGTCCCGCACCCTCCCCTCCCCTCCGAGTGAAGAACTTTCCCCTCCACGTTCCCCTTAAACCTCTCACCTTTCACCCTTCACCCCTGACCTCTGGTTGTTGTCCCACCTGAGAGTGGGAAAACTCTGCTTGCATTTACCCTATCGATTCCCCTCATAATTTTGTATACCTCTATCAAATCTCCTCTCAATCTTCTACACTCCCAGGAATGAAGTCTTGACCGATTCGATCTTTCCTGATAACTCAGGTCCCCCAGAACCGGCAACACCCTTGTAAATTTTCTCTGTACTCTTTCAACCCTGTTTACATCTTTCCTGTAGGTCGGTGACCAAAACCAATACTCCAAATTAGAAAAACAACAGGAATTCTGCAGATGCCGGAAATTGACTCAACACACATCAAAGTTGCTGGTGAACGCAGCAGGCCAGGCAGCATCTCCGGGAAGAGGTACAGTCGACGCTTCAGGCCGAGACCCTTCGTCAGGACTAACTGAAGGAAGAGCGAGTAAGGGATTTGAAAGTGGGAGGGGGAGGGGGAGATCCAAAATGATAGGAGAAGACAGGACGGGGACGGATGGAGCCAAGAGCTGGACAGGTGATAGGCAAAAGGGATATGAGAGGATCATGGGACAGGAGGTCCGGGAAGAAAGACAAGCGAGGGGGGAACCCAGAGGATGGGCAAGGGGTATAGTCAGAGGGACAGAGGGAGAAAAAGGAGAGAGAGAGAAAGAATGTGTGTGTAAATGAGTAACAGATGGGGTACGAGGGGGAGGTGGGGCATTAGTGGAAGTTAGAGAAGTCGATGTTCATGCCATCAGGTTGGAGGCTACCCAGACGGAATATAAGGTGTTGTTCCTCCAACCTGAGTGTGGCTTCATCTTTACAGTAGAGGAGGCCGTGGATAGACATGTCAGAATGGGAGTGGGATGTGGAATTAAAATGTGTGGCCACTGGGAGATCCTGCCTTCTCTGGCGGACAGAGCGTAGATGTTCAGCAAAGCGGTCTCCCAGTCTGCGTCGGGTCTCACCAATATATAGAAGGCCACATCGGGAGCACCGGACGCAGTCTATCACCCCAGTCGACTCACAGGTGAAGTGTTGCCTCACCTGGAAGGACGTTGGAAGTGGCGGAAGTTACGGAGAATAATATGTTGGACCCGGAGGCTGGTGGGGTGGTAGGTGAGGACCAGGGGAACCCTATTCCTAGTGGTGTGGTGGGAGGATGGAGTGAGAGCAGATGTACGTGAAAAGGGGGAGATGCGTTTAAGAGTAGAGTTGGCGGAAGTTACCTCCAACGGGATCCCACCACTAAGCACATCTTTCCCTCCCCCCCCCCGCATTCCGCAGGGATCGCTCCCTACACAACTCCCTTGTCCATTCGTCCCCCCCATCTCTCCCCACTGATCTCCCTCCTGGCACTTATCCGTGTAAGCGGAACAAGTGCTACACATGCCCTTACACTTCCTCCCTTACCACCATTCAGGGCCCCAAACAGTCCTTCCAGGTGAGGCAACACTTCACCTGTGAGTCGGCTGGGGTGATAGACTGCGTCCGGTGCTCCCGATGTGGCCTTTTATATATTGGCGAGACCCGACGCAGACTGGGAGACCGCTTTGCTGAACATCTACGCTCTGTCCGCCAGAGAAAGCAGGATCTCCCAGTGGCCACACATTTTAATTCCACATCCCATTCTGACATGTCTATCCATGGCCTCCTCTACTGTAAAGATGAAGCCACACTCAGGTTGGAGGAACACCACCTTATATTCTGTCTGGGTAGCCTCCAACCTGATGGCATGAACATTGACTTCTCTAACTTCCGCTAATGCCCCTCCTCCCCCTCATACCCCATCTGTTACTTATTTATATACACATATTCTTTCTCTCACTCTCCTTTTTCTCCCTCTGTCCCTCTGACTATACCCCTTGCCCATCCTCTGGGTCCGTCCCCCTTGTCTTTCTTCCCGGACCTCCTGTCCCATGATCCTCTTGTATCCCCTTTTGCCTTCACCTGTCCAGCTCTTGGCTCTATCCCTCCCCCTCCTGTCTTCTCCTATCATTTTGGATCTCCCCCTCCCTCTCCAACTTTCAAATCCCTTACTCACTCTTCCTTCAGTTAGTCCTGACGAAGGGTCTCGGCCTGAAACGTCGACTGCACCTCTTCCTACAGATGCTGCCTGGCCTGCTGCGTTCACCAGCAACTTTTATGTGTGTTACTGCAAATTAGATCTCACCAACGTCTGATACAACTTCAACATAACACCCTGTCTTCCTGTACTCAATACTCTGATTTATGGGCCTTTACCCACTAGAGTTTAAAAGAATATTGAAAGGTTATTGAATATCATTGAAATCTATCGTATGGTGAAAGGCCTCGACAGAGTGGATGTGGAGAGAATGTTTCCTGTAGTGGGGGGAGTCTCGGACCAGAGGACACAGATAGAGTGGATGTGGAGAGGATGTTTCCTATAGTGGGGGGAGTTTAGGACCAGAGGACACAGATAGAGTGGATGTGGAGAGAATGTTTCCTGTAGTGGGGGAGTCTCGGACCAGAGGACACAGATAGAGTGGATGTGGAGAGGATGTTTCCTATAGTGGGGGGAGTCTAGGACCAGAGGACACAGATAGAGTGGATGTGGAGAGGATGTTTCCTGTAGTGGGGCAGTCTCGGACCAGAGGACAGAGATAGAGTGGATGTGGAGAGGATGTTTCCTGTAGTGGGGGAGTCTAGGACCAGAGGACACAGATAGAGTGGATGTGGAGAGGATGTTTCCTATGGTGGGGGAGTCTAGGACCAGAGGACACAGATAGAGTGGATACGAAGAGGATGTTTCCTGTAGTGGGGGAGTCTCGGACCAGAGGACACAGATAGAGTGGATGTGGAGAGAATGTTTCCTGTAGTGGGGGAGTCTAGGACCAGAGGACACAGATAGAGTGGATGTGGAGAGGATGTTTCCTGTAGTGGGGGAGTCTAGGACCAGGGGACACAGATAGAGTGGATACGAAGAGGATGTTTCCTGTAGTGGGGGAGTCTCGGACCAGAGGACACAGATAGAGTGGATGTGGAGAGGATGTTTCCTGTAGTGGGGGAGTCTAGGATGGAGGGATGTGTATTTAGAACGGAGATGAAGAGAAACATTTATTTTGAGATACAGTGTGGAAGACTCCCTTTGATCTGGGTCGCCCAGCCACTCCCGAACCCCAGCCTGCTCACGGGACTGTTCGCAATGTCCAGCTGACCTACGAACCGGTACGTCTTTGAGCAGCAGGAGGAAACCGTGTCACCCGGAGGAAACGCACGTGTTCGCGGGGAGGGAACGTAGAAACTCCTTACGGAGGGTCGATGGGGGTTGAACCCCGATCTCACTCAGACTCCCCCAGCTGTGATGGAGTCACACTCTCCCCTCCAACACTGTGGTACCCACGGTAGCAGCGGGGTGGGTAGGGGGGTGAATCTGGAATTCATTGCTCAGAGGGCTGTGGGGGTCGAGTCACTGGGTATATTTGAAGCAGAGTTTGACAGGTTCCTCATTAGTCAGAGAGAAGTCAGGCGAGTTGGGGGGGGTTGAGAGGGATAATACATCAACCCCGATGGAACGGCGGGGCAGACTCGATGGGCTGAATGGCCTAATTCTGCTCCGACGTCTGATGGCGTCTCTCCGGTCTCACCCCCCCAGTACGAACACCTGAGCGCATACTATCGAATCACGCTGATTGCGCTGATACTGGTGATGACGCTGGTCGAGGTCGTCCGGCTGTACCTGGGATATGTCGGCAATCTGCAGGAGAAGGTCAGCGAGGGGGGGAGGGGGAGGGGATGATAGGAAGATGGAGGGGAGGGGAGGATAGGAAGATGGAGGGGAGGGGAGGGGAGGATAGGAAGATGGAGGGGAGGGGAGGGGAGGGAGGGGAAGGGATGGATGGAGGGGAGGGAGGGGAAGGGATGGATGGAGGGGAGGGGAGGGGAAGGGATGGATGGAGGGGAGGGGAAGGGATGGATGGAGGGGAGGGGAGGATAGAGGGAGTGGAGGGAGTGGAGGATGGAGGGAGGGGAAGAGGAGGAGGGGAGGGAGGGGAAGAGGAGGAGGGGAGGGAGGGGAAGATAGGGGAGGGAGGGGAAGATAGGAGGGGAGGGAGGGGAAGATAGGAGGAGAGAGAGTTGGAAGGGATGAGGAGGGGGGAGTTGGAAGGGATGAGGAGGGGGGAGTTGGAAGGGATGGAGGAGGGATAAGACGAGGGGGAGGGGGGAGGGAGGAGGGGAAAGGGGAGAGAGGAGGGGGGAGGGGGAGGGGGAGGAGGGGGAGGGGGAGGGGGAGGGGGGAGGAGGGAGGAGGGAGGAGGGAGTCAAATACAGTCCCCCCATCCCCCTCCCTCCCCTCTGTCTGTCACTCACCCTCCTCCCTCCATCCCTCAGGTGCCCCAGCTGGCCGGCTCGTGGCTCCTCACCCTCCTGCTCCAGCTGCCGATGCTGCTGTTCCAGCTGCTGACCCCCCACCTCTGGGTGCTGCCGGCCGAGTGGGCCTCCTCGCTGTTCTACCTGGCCCTGCTGCTCTCCCAGGCCCTGCTGGCCCTCCTGGCCCTCCGCCGCCTCGCCTCCCAGCTGGAGGCCCGCTTCCGGCTCTCCCACCTCCGCCTCGGCGAGGCCTGGGGCCCCTCAGCCGCCCCTCCCTCCTGGAGGTGAGGGAGAGAGGGAGCGGTTGGGAAGGTGAGGGGTGAGGGGGGAAATGGATCGACTGTGATGAAATGGCGGCATGGACTCGATGGGCCAAATGGCCTAATCGTGTTCCTGTGTCTTCGGGTCTGGGTCAAGGGAGGGAGGGAGGGAGGGGACGGAGGAAGAGAGGACAGACAGGGAGAGGAGAGGGTGAGGTAGAAGGGGGAAACAGAAGGTTAGAGGGGGAGGGAGATGGGGAAAGAGGGGTCGATGGGAATGAGGGAGGAGGGGGAAAGGGTAAACTTTGGAGGGGGGGGTCCCATGCCTGCCCCCCCCGGCCGCTCCGAGGAGGGAGGGGTGGTGTAGGAGAGAGGGAATTGCCAAACGATCTCATCTCTCTCTCTCCGACTGTTCAATAAATACGCTTGAACTCACCCTGTCGCCCCTGTGATTGTGTGCGTGGGGGAGGCTGTTTGCCTCAGGTAGTGAGAGGTCCCCCCGTCCCTCGACACTCCCCACCGTTCAGTGTCCCACCCTCGTACGCCGAGATCCCCCCGTCCCTCGACACTCCCCACCGTTCAGTGTCCTACCCTCGTACACCGAGGTCTCCCTGTCCCTCGACACTCCCCACCGTTCAGTGTCCCACCCTCGTACCCCGAGGTCCCCCCGTCCCTCGACACTCCCCACCATTCAGTGTCCCACCCTCGTACGCTGAGGTCCCCCCGTCCCTCGACACTCCCCACCGTTCAGTGTCCCACCCTCGTACGCCGAGGTCCCCCCGTCCCTCGACTCTCCCCACCGTTCAGTGTCCTACCCTCGTACCCCGAGGTCTCCCTGTCCCTCGACACTCCCCACCGTTCAGTGTCCCACCCTCGTACCCCGAGGTCCCCCCGTCCCTCGACACTCCCCACCAGTGTCCCACCCTCGTACGCTGAGGTCCCCCCGTCCCTCGACACTCCCCACCGTTCAGTGTCCTACCCTCGTACCCCGAGGTCTCCCTGTCCCTCCACACTCCCCACCGTTCAGTGTCCTACCCTTGTACCCCGAGGTCCCCACGCCCCTCGACACTCCCCACCGTTCAGTGTCCTACCCTCGTACGCCGAGGTCCCCCTGTCCCTCGACACTCCCCACCATTCACGGTGCGTGTCCCACCCTCGTACGCCGAGGTCCCCCTGCCCCTCGACACTCCCCACCGTTCAGTGTCCCACCCTCGTACACCGAGATCCCCCTGTCCCTCGACACTCCCCACCGTTCAGTGTCCTACCCTCGTACGCTGAGGTCCCCCTGTCCCTCGACACTCCCCACCGTTCAGTGTCCCACCCTCGTACCCCGAGGTCCCCCTGTCCCTCGACACTCCCCACCATTCAGTGTCCTACCCTCGTACCCCGAGGTCCCCGTCCCTCGACACTCCCCACCGTTCAGTGTCCTACCCTCGTACCCCGAGGTCCCCCTGTCCCTCGACACTCCCCACCGTTCAGTGTCCTACCCTCGTACCCCGAGGTCTCCCTGTCCCTCGACACTCCCCTCCGTTCAGTGTCCTACCCTCGTACGCCGAGATCCCCCTGTCCCTCGACACTCCCCACCGTTCAGTGTCCCACCCTCGTACGCCAAGGCCCCCTGTCCCTCGACACTCCCCACCGTTCAGTGTCCTACCCTCGTACGCTGAGGTCCCTCTGTCCCTCGACACTCCCCACCGTTCAGTGTCCTACCTTCGTACACCGAGGCCCCCTGTCCCTCGACATTCCCCACCGTTCAGTGTCCTACCCTCATACACCGAGGTCCCCACGTCCCTCGACACTCCCCACCGTTCACGGTGCGTGTCCCACCCTCGTACGCCGAGGTCCCCCTGTCCCTCGACACTCCCCACCGTTCAGTGTCCTACCCTCGTACGCCGAGGTCCCCCTGTCCCTCGACACTCCCCACCGTTCAGTGTCCCACCCTCGTACACCGAGGTCCCCACGTCCCTCGACACTCCCCACCGTTCACGGTGCGTGTCCCACCCTCGTACGCCGAGGTCCCCCTATCCCTCGACACTCCCCACCGTTCAGTGTCATACCCTCGTACGCCGAGGTCCCCCTGTCCCTCGACACTCCCCACCGTTCAGTGTCCTACCCTCGTACGCTGAGGTCCCTCTGTCCCTCGACACTCCCCACCGTTCAGTGTCCCACCCTCGTACCCCGAGGCCCCCCCGTCCCTCGACACTCCCCACTGTTCAGTGTCCTACCCTCGTACGCTGAGGTCCCCCCGTCCCTCGACACTCCCCACCGTTCAGTGTCCTACCCCCGTACCCCGAGGTCCCCCTGTCCCTCGACACTCCCCACCGTTCACAGTGCGTGTCCTACCCTCGTACGCTGAGGTCCCCCCGTCCCTCGACACTCCCCACCGTTCAGTGTCCTACCCTTGTACCCCGAGGTCCCCACGTCCCTCGACACTCCCCACCGTTCAGTGTCCCACCCTCGTACCCCGAGGTCCCCCCGTCCCTCGACACTCCCCACTGTTCAGTGTCCTACCCTCGTACCCCGAGGCCCCCCCGTCCCTCGACACTCCCCACCGTTCAGTGTCCCACCCTCGTACCCCGAGGCCCCCCCGTCCCTCGACACTCCCCACTGTGCACGGTGCGTGTCTGACCCTCGTACGCCCAGAAATCGATGTCCACGCCATCAGGTCGGAGGCTAACCTGATGGAAAACAAGGTGTTGCTCCTCCATCCTGAGCGATTGCGAGTTTCTTTCCTGTGATACCACGGGCTTGGAGCTTGTGAGGCACCTGCCAAAGACCTGAAAACCCAAGCGCACCACATTCACCGGTTCCCCTTTGTCCATTCTGCCTGGCATTTCCTCAAACGTTTCCAACAGATGGTTCAGGTCCGATTTTCCCCCCAGGGAAACCATGGTGATGAATGTCCCTCACCACCGTATCCCTCTAAACCTTCCCTATCCGTGTCCCTGTCCGAGTGTTGTCAATGTACCTGCCCCGACCACTCCCTCTGGCAGCTCGTCCCGTAGACAGACCACCCGTATCCCTCTAAACCTTCCCTATCCGTGTCCCTGTCCGAGTGTTGTCAATGTACCTGCCTCGACCACTTCCTCTGGCAGCTCGTCCCGTAGACAGACCACCCGTATCCCTCTAAGCCTTCCCTATCCGTGTCCCTGTCCCAGTGTCGTCTCTGGCAGCTTGTCCCATAGACAGACCACCCGTATCCCTCCAAACCTTTCCTATCCGTGTCCCTGTCCGAGTGTCGTCAATGTACCTGCCTCGACCACTTCCTCTGGCAGCTTGTCCCACAGACAGACCACCCGTATCTCTCTAAACCTTCCCTATCCGTGTCCCTGTCCGAGTGTTGTCAATGTACCTGCCCCGACCACTCCCTCTGGCAGCTCGTCCCGTAGACAGACCACCCGTATCCCTCTAAGCCTTCCCTATCCGTGTCCCTGTCCCAGTGTCGTCTCTGGCAGCTTGTCCCGTAGACAGACCACCCGTATCCCTCCAAACCTTTCCTATCCGTGTCCCTGTCCGAGTGTCGTCAATGTACCTGCCTCGACCACTTCCTCTGGCAGCTTGTCCCACAGACAGACCACCCGTATCCCTCTAAACCTTCCCTATCCGTGTCCCTGTCCGAGTGTTGTCAATGTACCTGCCCCGACCACTCCCTCTGGCAGCTCGTCCCGTAGACAGACCACCCGTATCCCTCTAAACCTTCCCTATCCGTGTCCCTGTCCCAGTGTCGTTAATGTACCTGCCTCGACCACTTCCTGTGGCAGCTTGTCCCACAGACAGACCACCCGTATCCCTCTAAACCTTCCCTATCCGTGTCCCTGTCCGAGTGTTGTCAATGTACCTGCCCCGACCACTCCCTCTGGCAGCTCGTCCCGTAGACAGACCACCCGTATCCCTCTAAACCTTCCCTATCCGTGTCCCTGTCCGAGTGTTGTCAATGTACCTGCCCCGACCACTCCCTCTGGCAGCTTGTCCCACAGACAGACCACCCGTATCCCTCTAAACCTTCCCTATCCGTGTCCCTGTCCCAGTGTCGTTAATGTACCTGCCTCGACCACTTCCTGTGGCAGCTTGTCCCACAGACAGACCACCCGTATCCCTCTAAACCTTTCCTACCCGTGTCCCTGACCGAGTGTCGTCAATGTATCTGCCTCGGCCACTTCCTCTGGCAGCTCGTCCCGTAGACGGACCACCCGTATCCCTCTAAACCTTCCCTATCTGTGTCCCTGTCCGAGTGTCGTCAATGTATCTGCCTCGGCCACTTCCTCTGGCAGCTCGTCCCGTAGACAGACCACCCGTATCCCTCTAAACCTTCCCTACCCGTGTCCCTGACCGAGTGTCGTCAATGTACCTGCCCCGACCACTTCCCCTGGCAGCTCGTCCCGTAAACGGACCACCCTCTGGGCAGCGTGGCGGTTAACAGATCGCTTCACAGCGCCCGCAACCCAGGTTCGACTCCCACGGCCGTAAGGAGTTGCGTGCTTTCCCCCCCGTGGGTTTTCTCTGCTTTTGCAGAGATGTCTGGGTCAGGTGGGTTGTCTGCATGGGTGCAATCTGGCAGCAGGGACTCACTGGAGCTGGATTAGGGGACAAACTTATTCTTCCCGTTTCACTTTGGTTGTTTCTGCTTGTGTGTTGGTATAATCACCTGTACAAGTTCAGCCAGTTTAATCTCTTGTCGGGCTTCCAAACGGATACAGGAATCTATCGTAACCGACGCTTCGATGACGAAAACTCTGCCATCTTCATCCGGGGTGATGCCTGGGCACGTCCAGTCCGGTGGTGTTTATACCCCCAACGTCCATCCCTCCTGATTGGATGAGGCCTAACCAATCAGCTTTCTGCTCTCTCACCTTGCTTCCACTGGAATTCCAGATCTTGGACCGAGAGCTTCGTCTTTTGTTGAAATTCTGTTCCTCGAGTTTTATTTCAATGGTCCCCTTCACCAGGCGGTCCCGTTGGCCATTGCCGTGGCCCAGTGGTTCTGTGTCAGAGTCAATCCTCCGGCCATTGCGAATGCAGTGTTCAGCTACGGCCGGTGTCTCCCGGATTCACCTCCTGGGCTCCTTGATGGCAGGTTTCTGTCGCGTGTCCCGTCTGGCAGATGTTCCCTGCCGCTCGTGCACAGAGGGTCCCGCAAACTCCAACGAGGAGGAATCCGTCACGACCGCCCATATTCCCACTGTTTCTGGAAGGATCACCAGGATCCCGAGGAAATTCCAGACTAATACCGCCTGCAACCCCGTAAGGAGGCTCCAATCCCAGCCCACGTGGGGGCGAAGGTGATCTGGGACTGAGGTCGGGTGGCGTTTCGCGGGACCCTCTGTGCACGAGGAGCAGGGAACATCTGCCAGACGGGACACGCGACAGGAACCTGCCATCAAGGAGCCCAGGAGGTGAATCCGGGAGACACCGGCCGTAACTGTACACTGCATTCGCAGTGGCCGGAGGATTGACTTTGACACAAAACTACTGGGCCACGGCCTCCGGGACCGCCTGGCGAAGGGGACCATTGAAATAAAACTCGAGGAACAGAATTTTAACAAAGACGAAGGTCTCACTCCAAGTGAGAACTGGAATTCGATTGTAAACAAGGTGGGGCAGAGGAAACCTGATTGGCTGAGGACTAACCAATCAGGAGGAATGGACGTCGGGGGTGTAAATACCATCGGACTAGACAGGCTCAGGTGTCATCGATGATGAAGATGGCAGAGTTTCTCGTGACGGTTCTGACCCAAATCTGCACCCGCTGGAAGCCCGAGAAGAGTTTAATAAGTCATATACGCCGGGAGGGCTCTGCAGATCGGGAAACAGTCAACGTTTTCCATCCTGACCCGGAGGGTCGACAGCTTATCCCCCTCCGCGCGGGGGGACGGAGAGGGGGAAGATGGTGGTAAGTCAGTTCGGGCTCAGGGTCAGGGAAGTGGGGGAAGTTTCGGGATGGGGACCTGGGGGGTGTTGTATACCGACGGTCCGGGCATCGCTCGACAGCCGGTGAATCTGCAGCCTGTGCCCAGGGTCCGGTCCCCCTGGCGCCAGAGGACTGTCCGTGGACGGGAGGGGGCCTGGTTGGCCAAAACGTGTCGCCCCACTGACAATGCGATTAATAAGTGACAGTCCGCTGGCTGCATCCCCCTGTGCACGATCGAAAGCACCCCGCCAACTCGCACAGAAACTTTTGAGGGATTTATGGACCAGGACCCCAAGATTCCCCCCTCCCTCCGGAGCCCCCACACCGGTAAAAATCCCGCCCTCCAGACTGCGCACGACCGTCACACTCGAGCTTCCGAAAGTCAGAAAACGCAGGACACGAGAAGATTACAAAAAAAAAAGACTTCCTTTATTCCATTCAACCGCGGGAGGGAGGGTTTCCACAGTCCTGGCCCTCCCCACTTCACTCCGCCCCGGAGCGAAGACAACAGGGGGTTGGGGGCTGGGGGCAGAAATTTCTGTGCCCCGTCACCCTCGCCCACACAGCCTAGTCCGATCCCGAACCCTCGGAGGAGGCCACACTGCTGGCACCCTTTTCTGAATCCTGGTCGGGGGGGTGTGTGTGTTGGGGGGAGAGAGGTAAAGGGAGACGGTCAGTACATTTCTGGAGAAAACCATTCCAACCCCCCGTGGGGCCCTCTTCGCCCCCACCCCACTCCCGGGGGCCCCTCGTCTCCCCCCCTCTTGCCCCCTCACCCAATGCCCCCCACCCTGTCGCCTGCCCCCGGCGCCGTGACCCTCAGCCGCCCCCCTCCTACGCTGACGCTCACCTCGCTGCCCGAGGAACTCTCATCACTGGACACAAACTCTTTGCTCTTGTAACTGTCGTTGACGCCTTTGACAGGGCTCTTGGATGTCGTCCGGGAGCTCGTCGTCTTCTCCCCTTTGCCCTTCGACTTCTTGGGCGAGTCCCTGAAAGGGGAGGGGGGAAAGACGGGTGTCAGAGTCCCACGGTGCAGAGTTAAGGCCCTTTGCTGCATCTCCAGCCAAGCCAGTCCCGTACCCTCTAAACCTTCCCTACCTGTGTCCCTGTCCGAGTATCGTCAATGTACCTGCCTCGACCACTTCCCCTGGCAGCTCGTCCCACAGACAGACCACCCGTATCCCTCTAAACCTTCCCTATCCGTGTCCCTGTCCGAGTGTCGTCAATGTACCTGCCTCGACCACTTCCCCTGGCAGCTCGTCCCATAGACAGACCACCCGTATCCCTCCAAACCTTCCCTACCTGTGTCCCTGTCCGAGTATCGTCAATGTACCTGCCTCGACCACTTCCTCTGGCAGCTCGTCCCGTAGACAAACCACCCGTATCCCTCCAAACCTTCCCTACCTGTGTCCCTGTCCGAGTGTCGTCAATGTACCTGCCCCGACCACTTCCCCTGGCAGCTCGTCCCGTAGACAAACCACCCGTATCCCTCTAAACCTTCCCTATCCGTGTCCCTGTCCGAGTGTCGTCAATGTACCTGCCCCGACCACTTCCCCTGGCAGCTCGTCCCACAGACAGACCACCCGTATCCCTCTAAACCTTCCCTATCCGTGTCCCTGTCCGAGTGTCGTCAATGTACCTGCCTCGACCACTTCCTCTGGCAGCTCGTCCCGTAGACAAACCACCCGTATCCCTCCAAACCTTCCCTACCTGTGTCCCTGTCCGAGTGTCGTCAATGTACCTGCCCCGACCACTTCCCCTGGCAGCTCGTCCCGTAGACAAACCACCCGTATCCCTCTAAACCTTCCCTATCCGTGTCCCTGTCCGAGTATCGTCAATGTACCTGCCCCGACCACTTCCTCTGGCAGCTCGTTCCACAGACAGACAACCCGTATCCCTCTAAACCTTCCCTACCCGTGTCCCTGTCCGAGTGTCGTCAATGTACCTGCCCCGGCCACTTCCTCTGGCAGCTCGTCCCGTAGACAGACCACCCGTATCCCTCTAAACCTTCCCTATCCGTGTCCCCGTCCGAGTGTCGTCAGTGTATCTGGGACGGCCAGTTCCTCTGGTAGCTCATTCCACAGACTGACCACTCTCTGGGTGAAAATTTGCCTCTTGGTCCCCTATCAAATCTCTTTCCCCCTCTCCTGTGCCCTCTGGTTCTCAATTCCCCGACCCTGGGGACAAGTCTGTGCACATTCACCCTATCTGTGCCCCTCGTGGTTTTACGCACCTCTGTAAGGTCACCCCTACGCTCCAGGGAGTAAAGTCCCAACCTGCCCGACCTCTCTCCGTAACTCAGTCCCTCGAGTCCCGGCAACATCCTCCTAAATCTCCCTCTGCACTCTTCCCAGCTCGACGGCATCTTTCCCACAGCAGGGCGACCAAAACCGAACACCGTACTCCAAGTGCGGCCTCACCGACGTCTTGTACAACTGTGACGTGACCTCCCGTCTCCTGTACTCGGTGCCCTGACTGACGAAGGCCGGCGTGACAAACGCCTTCTTCACCGGCCTGTCTACCTGTGACTCTACTTTCAGAGAACTGTGTCCCTGTACCCCGAGGTCTCTCTGTTCTACAACACTCCCCAGGGTCCATGTCTACCTGTGACTCCACTTTCAGAGAACTGTGTCCCCGTACCCCGAGGTCCCTCTGGTCTACAACACTCCCCAGGGTCCCTGTCTACTCGTGACTCCACTTTCAGAGAACTGTGTCCCCGTACCCCGAGGTCCCTCTGGTCTACAACACTCCCCAGGGTCCCCGTCTACCTGTGACTCCACTTTCAGAGAACTGTGTCCCTGTACCCCAAGGTCTCTCTGTTCTACAACACTCCCCAGGGTCCCTGTCTACTCGTGACTCCACTTTCAGAGAACTGTGTCCCCGTACCCCGAGGTCCCTCTGGTCTACAACACTCCCCAGGGTCCCTGTCTACCCGTGACTCCACTTTCAGAGAACTGTGTCCCTGTACCCCGAGGTCTCTCTGTTCTACAACACTCCCCGGGGTCCCTGTCTACCTGTGACTCCACTTTCAGAGAACTGTGTCCCCTTACCCCGAGGTCCCTCTGGTCTACAACACTCCCCAGGGTCCCTGTCTACCTGTGACCCCACTTCCAGAGAACTGTGTCCCCTTACCCCGAGGTCCCTCTGGTCTACAACACTCCCCAGGGTCCCTGTCTACCCGTGACTCCACTTTCAGAGAACTGTGTCCCTGTACCCCGAGGTCTCTCTGTTCTACAACACTCTCCAGGGTCCCTGTCTACCTGTGACCCCACTTTCAGAGAACTGTGTCCCTGTACCCTGAGGTCCCTCTGTTCTACAACACTCCCCAGGGTCCCCGTCTACCTGTGACCCCACTTCCAGGGAACTGTGTCCCCGTACCCCGAGGTCCCTCTGTTCTACAACACTCCCCAGGGTCCCCGTCTACCTGTGACCCCACTTTCAGAGAACTGTGTCCCTGTACCCCGAGGTCCCTCTGTTCTACAACACTCCCCAGGGTCCCCGTCTACCTGTGACCCCACTTCCAGGGAACTGTGTCCCCGTACCCCGAGGTCCCTCTGTTTGACAACACTCCCCAGGGTCCCCGTCTACCTGTGACCCCACTTTCAGAGAACTGTGTTCCTGTACCCCGAGGTCCCTGTGTTCTACAACACTCCCCGGGGTCCCCGTCTACCTGTGACTCCAATTTCAGGGAACTGTGTCCCTGTACCCCGAGGTCCCTCTGTTCTACAACACTCCCTAGGGTCCCCGTCTACCTGTGACTCCACTTTCAGAGAACTGTGTCCCCGTACCCCGAGGTCTCTCTGTTCTACAACACTCCCCAGGGTCCCCGTCTATCTGTGACTCCACTTTCAGAGAACTGTGTCCCTGTACCCCGAGGTCCCTCTGTTCTACAACACTCCCCAGGGTCCCCGTCTACCTGTGACTCCAATTTCAGGGAACTGTGTCCCTGTACCCCGAGGTCCCTCTGTTCTACAACACTCCCCTGGGTCCCCGTCTACCTGTGACTCCACTTTCAGAGAACTGTGTTCCTGTACCCCGAGGTCCCTGTGTTCTACAACACTCCCCGGGGTCCCCGTCTACCTGTGACTCCAATTTCAGGGAACTGTGTCCCTGTACCCCGAGGTCCCTCTGTTCTACAACACTCCCTAGGGTCCCCGTCTACCTGTGACTCCACTTTCAGAGAACTGTGTCCCCGTACCCCGAGGTCTCTCTGTTCTACAACACTCCCCAGGGTCCCCGTCTACCTGTGACTCCACTTTCAGAGAACTGTGTCCCTGTACCCCGAGGTCCCTCTGTTCTACAACACTCCCCAGGGTCCCCGTCTACCTGTGACTCCAATTTCAGGGAACTGTGTCCCTGTACCCCGAGGTCCCTCTGTTCTACAACACTCCCCGGGGTCCCTGTACCCCGAGGTCCCTCTGTTCTACAACACTCCCCTGGGTCCCCGTCTACCTGTGACCCCACTTTCATCGCTTGGCCCGGTTACCCCAAGCAATCAGGATCTCTCTGTAAAACCCTGATACACAGACGGCATCCGCACCATGGCTCAGGAAACCGTTCTCCTTTCACGTGGGGAGACCGCGTGAGTTGGTCTGCTTTCGGGCCGGCTGTGCGGTCTGTTGTCTCAGAGAGAGTTCAGGGAGGGAAATGGCCTCCACTTCTCGCCGATCAAAATGTCGGGGCAAACGAGCACTCAGCAGCGCCTGGGCAGCTCCTGACAGTCTCTCTCGCCCTCACGCCCTCGTCTCCCCAAAGGACGACCCCTGCACTTTGAACGACCCCCCTCTCCCTCGACGCCACCAGAGAAAGGCCTGGGGACTGGCCTGTGGTTCACATTATGATCTCTTTACCAGCGACGTTGCATCGGAACGGTCTGCAGATAACCAACACTGAGCTGAACTCAATGAGGAAACGCCTGTGTCCTCAGGTCCGAGACTCCCCCCACTACAGGAAACATCCTCTCCACATCCACTCTATCTGTGTCCTCTGGTCCTAGACTCCCCCACGACAGGAAACATCCTCTCCACATCCACTCTATCTGTGTCCTCAGGTCCTAGACTCCCCCACGACAGGAAATATCTTCTCCACATCCACTCTATCTGTGTCCTCAGGTCCTAGACTCCCCCACTACAGGAAACATCCTCTCCACATCCACTCTATCTGTGTCCTCTGGTCCTAGACTCCCCCACTACAGGAAACATCCTCTCCACATCCACTCTATCTGTGTCCTCTGGTCCTAGACTCCCCCCACTACAGGAAACATCCTCTTCACATCCACTCTATCTGTGTCCTCTGGTCCAAAACTCCCCCCACTACAGGAAACATTCTCTCCACATCCACTCTATCTGTGTCCTCTGGTCCTAGACCCCCCCACTATAGGAAACATCCTCTCCACATCCACTCTATCTGTGTCCTCTGGTCCGAGACTCCCCCACTACAGGAAACATCCTCTTCACATCCACTCTATCTGTGTCCTCTGGTCATAGACTCCCCCACTACAGGAAACATCCTCTTCACATCCACTCTATCTATGTCCTCTGGTCCTAGACTCCCCCACTACAGGAAACATTCTCTCCACATCCACTCTATCTGTGTCCTCTGGTCCTAGACTCCCCCCACGATAGGAAACATCCTCTTCACATCCACTCTATCTGTGTAGAGGCCTTTCAATATTCGATTGGTTTCAGTGAGATCCCTCCTGATTCTCCTGAACCAAAGCTATCAAATGCTTCTTGTGCGTTAACCCTTTCATTCCCACGAACTCTGTGCCAAATTAAACTAAATCCCTTTTGCTGGCACAATCTCCGTCTCCCTCCGTTCCCTGCATCTCCCCGTGTCTGTCGGACAGCCTCTCGAACGCCCCCATCGTATCTGCCTCCACCACCCACCCCTGGGCAGCACATCCCAGACTCCCACCGGTCTGTGTGTGTGTGAATAAAACTGCACGTCTCCGTTCAGCTTGGCCACCAACCCATCCCCATCTTCCAGAAACTCACTTCTTCTTGAAGGCCTCTGCCTTCCCACTGCGACGGTAGTCGTCCATCTTCTTCTCGTAGTCCTTCTTCGCGAGGGCCGCCTTTCCATCCCACTCCTGCAGGGAGAGACGGGCGGAGGGGAGAGGGGGCGAAAATATCAGAGTCCAACATCAGACAAACGAGAGAGGGTCGCAGGGGAGAGAGAGGGCAACTGACGGGGGGGGGTGTTAGATACAGGGGGGGGTGATAAAGACAGGGAGGTGTGTAGGGGAGGGAGGGGGTGACGGAGACGGGGAGGGGTGTAGGGGAGGGAGGGGGTGACGGAGACGGGGAGGGGTGTAGGGGAGGGAGGGGGTGACGAAGACGGAGAGGGGAGTAGGGGAGGGAGGGGGTGACGGAGACGGGGAGGTGTGTAGGGGAGGGGGGGAGGGGGGGGAGGGGGTGGCGGAGCCGGGGAGGGGTGTAGGGGAGGGAGGGGGTGACGGAGACGGGGAGGGGTGTAGGGGAGGGAGGGGGTGACGGAGACGGGGAGGGAGGGGGTGATGGAGATGGGGAGGGGCATAGGGGAGGGAGGGGGTGACAGGGACTGGGAGGGGTGTAGGGGAGGGAGGGGGTGACGGAGACGTGGTGGGGTGTAGGGGAGGGAGGAGGTGACGGAGACGGGGAGGGGTGTAGGGGAGGGAGGGGGTGACGGAGACGGGGAGGGGTGTAGGGGAGGGAGGGGGTGACGGAGACTGGGAGGGGTGTAGGGGAGGGAGGGGGTGACAGAGAGGGGGAGGGGTGTAGGGAAGGGAGGGGGTGACGGAGTCGGGGAGGGGTGTAGGGGAGGGAGGGGGTGACGGAGACGGGGAGGGGTGTAGGGGAGGGAGGGGGTGACGGAGACGGGGAGGGGTGTAGGGGAGGGAGGGGTGACGGAGACGGGGAGGGGTGTAGGGGAGGGAGGGGTGACGGAGACGGGGAGGGGTGTAGGGGAGGGAGGGGGTGACGGAGACGGGGAGGGGTGTAGGGGAGGGAGGGGGTGACGGAGACGGGGAGGGGTGTAGGGGAGGGAGGGGGTGACTGAGACGGGGAGGGGTGTAGGGGAGGGAGGGGGTGACGGAGACGGGGAGGGGTGAAGGTGAGGGAGGGGGTGAGGGAGATGGGGAGGGGTGTAGGGGAGGGATGGGGTGACGGAGAGGGGGAGGAGTGTAGGAGAGGGAAGGGGGTGAGGGAGACGGGGAGGGGTGTAGGGGAGGGAGGGGGTGACTGAGACGGGGAGGGGTGTAGGTGAGGGAGGGGGTGACAGTTAACCAAACCACTCACCTCTTTTTTATCCTTGGACATGGCCTTCCACAATTCTCCTGCCTTCTTGGAGAGTTCGGTCACACTAATGCCGGGATTGTCCGATTTAATCTTCTCCCGGTTAGCGTTCAGCCACAGCATGTAGGCAGACATCGGCCGCTTGGGAGCACTGGGGTCCTTCTCCTTCCCCTTCTTACCCTGAGGAGTGTCAGTGAGATCATCCACAGGGTCAGACCCTTCCTAGTCCCATCACACACACTCGGGGTCAGACACAGAGTGAATCTCCCTCCACACTGTCCCATCACACACTCCCAGGGTCAGACACAGAGTGAATCTCCCTCCGCACCGTCCCGTCACACACTCCCGGGGTCAGACACAGAGTGAATCTCCCTCCGCACCGTCCCGTCACACACTCCCGGGGTCAGACACTGGGTGAATCTCCCTCCGCACCGTCCCATCACACACTCCCGGGGTCGGACACTGGGTGAATCTCCCTCCACACCGTCCCATCACACACTCCCGGGGTCGGACACAGAGTGAATCTCCCTCCACACCGTCCCATCAGACACTCCCGGGGTCAGACACTGGGTGAATCTCCCTCCACACCGTCCCATCACACACTCCCGGGGTCAGACACAGAGTGAATCTCCCTCCGCACCGTCCCATCACACACTCCCGGGGTCAGACACAGAGTGAATCTCCCTCCGCACCGTCCCATCACACACTCCCGGGGTCAGACACAGAGTGAATCTCCCTCCACACCGTCCCATCACACACTCCCGGGGTCAGACACTGGGTGAATCTCCCTCCACACCGTCCCATCACACACTCCCGGGGTCAGACACAGAGTGAATCTCCCTCCACACCGTCCCGTCACACACCCCCGGGATCAGACACAGAGTGAATCTCCCTCCGCACCGTCCCGTCACACACTCCCAGGGTCAGACACAGAGAGGAGCTGTGCTGACTGAGCTGGGAGAAATCGAAGGAAAACTACTGGATAAAGTTCGTGGAATACTTTGGAGGTGGCTCTAAAAGTCTCTTGGACAACTGAGTGAGTGACGGCGTTGGCGTGGAAGCTCGGTGTGGAGTTTTTGCTGCCGGTTTGGACTGGGTTTGTTGGCGGCTGCTTACTGCGTAGCTCCCAGCTGCAGCCGCTGGCAACTCGCCAGTAAGCCGGTTCGCTCCAAAACCGGAGGCAAACGCCGTCGTTTTCCCCCCATTGACATCGGGGCAACGTTCCTCCTCCATTGTTTTCCTGATTTTTCGTCCGGTGTCGGTGCCGGTGCCGGAGCATCTGGAAGGACGTTTCGGCCTCTCCCGGCCTGGGTCTCTGCAAGTCCGACGGAGCCTTTCCTGGCGCCGAGCCAGCGAGGAACTGTCGACTGCAAACTTTCCCGGCCAGTTATTCGACTCGCTCCAGGACTTCTAACTGGCACCGCCGCAAAATTCTCGGACTGGAAAGAGCGCCAGCATGCCGGACCGGTCTCCAGGGAGTCGCGGGCCTTCGGGGAGTTACGCAAGGGCGGCTGCCTCCCCGGCCTCGGACAACGCCCTGTTTCGGTCGGTGAAGGTGGAACGTGGGGTGCAATGTATTTTGCGCCCTGGAATGACACTAGAAAAGTGTACGGAGGCAATGGAGGACCTTGTGGGGAAAGGTGGTATTCTGGCCACCGAGAAGGAGTTCGGAAAGGCGGTGTTCTATCTGGTGAATGAAGAGCTAGTGCACCGGGCCCTAAGCAGGGGAGTCACGGTGGACAACATCTTTTTACCTATGGAGCTGGTGACGGCCCCCACGCAACGTATCGTGCTTGGGCATGTTAAGCCTTTCATTCCAAATGAGGACTTGCTTCCCCCACTGGCCCGTTTAGGGCAAGTAAGGTCGGAGATCACTGCCATCCGACACAAATTTAAGAGACGCACCCTCCGCACCGTAATCTCTTTCCGGCGTCAGGTTTTCATGCAGCTGGAAAGGGAGGACGATGTTGAGGGCCGCTTTACTGTCCGGCACGAGGGAGTAGATTATCAGGTTTACTGGAGCTCCGAGCGCCCACGGTGCCATGCGTGCAGGGAGGTGGGGCACTTTCGGAGGGACTGTCCTGCCGCCCGGAACCCGAGGGAGCCCATTTCGGGCACCAGTGCCGCAGCTACCTCTGCCCCTGATCCTACTCCTGCGCGTGCGCCTGCACCTGCATCTGACCCTGCCCCCGCCCGTGATCCTGCCCCAGCCCCTCACCCTGCCCCTACCCCTACCCCTGTCCCTACTTCTACGGTTGGGTCGGTCCCTGCTCCTCTCCCTGTAGTTCAGGTGGGGGACGGGGTGGAGTCTGTGCGGAGTAAGAAGGCAAAGGGGAAATCCAAACATATTAAGAAGCGGGCCTTTGAGGCCGCAGAGCTCACACCCATTTCGTCTGAAGTGGAGCGTGGGGCTCGGGGAGGTGCGCAAGCAGACGGGGCGATGGAAACAGAAGGCGCCGCCCCATCGGTGAAGCCTGCACCTGTGTGCTCCTCCAGCGTGAAGAGGAGAAGGGAACGTTCCCGCAAGAGGGCAGGGGATGTAGATGCGGGGGAGTCCCAGGAAGGGGTGGGAATCCGGGTAGGGGTTGGTTCTAAACCTGAGTCCTCAGATGTAGCCACCAGTCCTGGGGTAGATGGTGTGGTTGTGCAAAAAGCTTGTGATAGGCCTGTTTGCACAAACGAGGCAGCCCTGGAGGCCTCCACCCAGGACCTACAAGTCAGCGCCTCTCTGGAGGCCAGTGTACCGAATAGTGTAAGAGGAGACGAGGCAAAGCTCTCTCATTCTCAGCACCAGGCGGCTTATGAATCCCTTGGACCAAAGGTGCCGGGTTCCCCTCTATGCCTGCCCGCTAGGGAGGACGATATTCTGTGCACATCGACCCCAGCAATAAATGACTTGCAGGGAGTCCCTGGGGATTGTCTCTCCACTGTCGCAAATGTGGATGAGGCTGATGCGACGGTGGAGAAGGCAGGTAAGAGCGAGGTGCCCGCTGCGCTGTGTGGGTCGCAGGCGCAGCCATCTATTGGAACATGCGGGGAGGCCGATGGGGATTCTGTCTGCAGTGACGGGTTGGAGGGGGACTCTTTCGATAGTGAAACAATGGACATCCTCACCCCTCCTGAGAAATCCCCATTGATACCTGTAGAGGAAATTAAGCATTTCATTCTCACCTCTGAGGGTGCCAAGCACCGGCCTCAGCTAGCCTCGCTTCGCTGGCCCAGCATGCCGAGGCTGGTGAGGTCCCTGCGAGTCATCCTCAGACGAAAGGGAAAGGGAAAGAGGAATGCGGTGGTGGGGAACGACAGACGGCAACTAAAATCTTTCCTGGATGACCTAGTAAGGGACATCAGAGGGAGAAGCAGCCTCGCTCCTACGGGGGATGGTGGGTCACAGGGTGTTGCTGGTACCGCTCGAGCCCGGAAAGCAAAAGGTATCCTTGCTTTCTTTCCGGACAGTGTGGTGGAAGGCGCCTCCGCTCTCACCGAAATGGGCGCAGCTGCTGAGACCTAGTGTGTTCCCGCCATGAAGCTTACCATAGCTAGTCTCAATGTAAACGGCAGCAGGGGTCCTCTTCGCAGGCATAACAATCTCTCAGTCCTCAGGGATGGGCGGTATACGGTGAGTTTCCTGCAGGAAACCCATACCATCCCTGGGGACGAGTCTGCTTGGCTCCTGGAGTGGCAGGGTGGGGTCTACATGAGCCACCTCAGCTCCATTTCTAGCGGGGTGGCGATCCTGTTGGCCCCGACCTTCCAGCCAGTAATTGAAAGAGTCCAAGACGTTGTGCCCGGCCGTCTGCTCCACCTGGTTGTGCGCCTGGATGGTGTACCATTGCATTTTATCAATGTGTACGCTCCCAGGCGCGGTGTGATGCAGACGCGCCTATTCTGTCAGCTGTCCACCCTGCTGAGCTCCATCGATCCTGGGGACTGCGTCATCCTCGGGGGAGATTTCAATTGTACCCTCGAGGCGGAGGACCGTTCGGGCCTCCAACGCGACCCAGCATCAGCAAAAAAGTTAAAGGAGCTAGTCGGCTCCTTTGACTTGGTGGACAGCTGGCGGAATTTTCACCCCAACTCTAGCGCCTTCTCGAGAAGGTCTAGAGAAGGAGGTTCCAGGATAGACCGCATTTACATCTCTCGGGCCTACGCCTCCCGCGTGTCGGCGTCCTCCATGCGGCCAGTGTCGTGCTCGGATCATCACCTTGTGTGGATGGAATTTATTCCACTACACCCTCGGGTGGGATCCGGGTATTGGCATTTTAACAACCGGCTGCTGGAGGACAGCCGTTTCCGGGATTCGTTCCGAGCGTTCTGGGTCTCCTGGAAGGAGAGGCGGAGAGAGTTCTGCTCCCTACGGCTATGGTGGGATGTGGGCAAAGCCCACATCCGGTTTTTATGTCGGGAGTACACTAGGGGGTCGACCAAAGGGCGGGGCTCTGAGATTGAGCGGCTTGAGAGAGCGTTGCTTGACCTGGAGTCCCGCCTCGGTCCGACCACTGGAGACCAGCAGCTGTGGCAGGAATACCAGGAGAAGAAGGACGCACTAAGGGACTTGCAGCTTCAGCAGTCCCGAGGTGCGTACGTGAGGTCACGGATCCAAATGCTGCAGGATTTGGACCGTGGCTCACCCTTCTTCTACTCGTTGGAGAGGTGGCGGGGAGTTCAAAAGCAGCTAGTGGAATTGCTGGCTGCCGATGGCTCCTCCATCACGGACCCTGATGGAATTAACAACGAGGTCCGTTCATTCTATCGGTCCTTATTCTCGCCTGATCCGTCAAATGCGGAGGCGTGCAATGAGGTCTGGAAGGATTTGCCTAAGGTCAGTCCAGAGGATGCAGTGCGTCTGGATGCCCCCCTGACTCGGGAGGAGCTGTCCACTGCCCTTCGGCAACTCCGGAGGGGCAAGTCCCCTGGTTTGGATGGACTGAGTGTTGAGTTTTATCAGGCTTTTTGGGATGTCCTGGGGGATGATTACAGCCTTGTCCTAGGGGAGAGCCTAGCCACCGGAGAAATGCCCCTCTCATGGCGAAGAGCTGTTGTGGTCCTACTGCCCAAGAAGGGAGACCTCCGCCTGCTAAAGAACTGGCGGCCGGTCTCCCTCTTGTGCGCGGACTACAAGATCTTCGCCCGGGCAATGGCCAACCGTCTGGGTTCGGTAATTGGGACAGGTGGTCCATCCTGACCAATCTTACACGGTCCCGGGCCGCTCCATCCAGGACAATGTCCACCTAGTACGGGACCTGATCCACCTGCTCCAGGAGACTGGGACCCCGGCAGCGTTTCTTTCTCTTGACCAGGAGAAGGCGTTTGACCGGGTGGACCACAGTTTCCTGCTGGGCACCCTGCAGGCTTTTGGGCTCGGACCACACTTTGTGGCCCGAGTTCGGCTCCTGTACTCTGCCGCAGAGTGCCTAGTTAAGATCAACGGATCACTGACAGGACCTATCCACTTCCGAAGAGGAGTGCGTCAAGGGTGCCCCATGTCCGGTCAACTGTATGCGATCTGTGTCGAGCCATTCCTCGGCCTTCTTCGGCGAAGGCTGACAGGTCTGGTTCTGCGCGAACCGGACATGAGGGTCGTCCTCTCGGCCTACGCCGATGACGTACTCCTCATGATGACAGACCCCTGTGACCTGCGGAGGATGCGCGAGTGCCAAGATGTTTTCTCGGCGGCATCCTCTGCCAGGATCAACTGGGCGAAATGTTCCGGACTCTTAGTAGGCCAGTGGCAGGTGGACTCCCTGCCGGAGGAGATGAGAGCTTTTGAGTGGAGCACCAGACGTCTTCTCTATCTGGGAGTCTACCTGAGTCCTTCTGGGGAGACCTGGCTGGCGAACTGGCAGGACCTGGAGACAAAGGTCATGGCCCGGCTAGGGCGCTGGTCAGGCCTTCTCAGGGTGCTTTCCTATCGAGGCAGGGTGGTGGTCATAAACCAGCTGGTGGCCTCCATGTTGTGGTACCGGATGGTCACCTTGGCCCCCCCTGCCCCTTTTGTTGCGAGAATGCAGAGGAAGCTGGTGGACTTCTTCTGGGGAAACAGGAAACACTGGGTCTCTGCAGCGGTTCTGAGTCTCCCAGTAGGAGAGGGCGGACAGTCGCTGGTGTGTGTACGCACACGACTGGCGGCTCTCCGCCTCAGGACTCTGCAGAGATTCCTGTACGCCGAGCGCCCTCCCAGGTGGCACGTGTTGGCGACTTTCTTCCTCCGGAGGGGCTGCTGCCTTCACGAAGATATGCAGCTACCACCGGCAGGCGTCAGCCGTGCTGCTTTGCAGAGGCTGCCCGGCTTCTATCAGGACCTACTGAGAGTCTGGAACATGGTTGCCTCAGGCCGGGAATCCCCTCCTCTGGCAGAGGGCGGGGTCCTGGCCGACCCTTGCCCTGCCTCAGCGGATGTCGGTGCGGCTCAGGTGTGTGGATCGACTCAAGCTGAGCTGCTCGTCGGGCCCAGGCCCCGCAGCCTTACCCGAGAGACGAATCCACACAACTTGAGCCGTCTTTCATCGACACCCACAATCCCATTCAGGGATGCAGGCAGGAGGTACCTTTATGGGCTGCTGCTCCACACCCTCCACTTCCTAGCCTTTGTCCACCGTCCCGACACGCCATGGCGGTCGGTCTTTCCACCTGGAGGTGAGGGGGGTCCCCAATGGAAGTCCCTTTACAAGGGAGTCCTCCCCATGCACCTTGGGGATCTCGGCTGGAGGGTGCTGCATAAAGCGGTGCCCTGCAATAAGTTCTTTAGTCTGTACACGGATCTCCCAGCCGCGTGTCACTTCTGCAGGCTGGAGGAGACCGTGTACCACATGTACGTGGAGTGTGTGAGGCTGCAGCCCCTTTTCGCGTTTTTGCGTGGGCTGCTTCTCGCCTTCTGGTTGCATTTCAGTCCCACCCTATTTATATATGGTCATCCAGTAAGGAGGGGGGCACAGAGGGATGAGGATGTCCTTGTCAACTTGCTCCTGGGGCTGGCGAAAATTGCCATCCGTGGCTCCTGGAAAAGGGTGGCAGGAGGTTCTCCCCGGGCGGACTGCCTGGCTATGTTTAGGGGGTATGTTCGTGCCCGGGTGAACATTGAAAAGGAATACGCACAGTCCACGGCGACCGTAGAGGTGTTCCGGGACCGTTGGGCTCCGCGGGGTGTAAATGCCATCATTGATGAGGATGGCAATATATTGGTTTAAGATGTATTGTCTGTTTGTAGTGTAGTAAATATGTTAGTCACTGGGTTTGTAAATATTGTATAGCACCGACATTTGTAATAAAGAATTTTGAAAAAAAAAGAAAAAAAAAAAAGGATCAGACACAGAGTGAATCTCCCTCCGCACCGTCCCATCGCACACACCCGGGGTCAGACACAGAGTGAATCTCCCTCCGCACCGTCCCATCGCACACACCCGGGGTCAGACACTGGGTGAATCTCCCTCCGCACCGTCCCATCACACACTCCCCGGGGTCAGACAGAGTGAATCTCCCTCCGCACCGTCCCGTCACACACCCCCGGGGTCAGACACAGAGTGAATCTCCCTCCATACTGTCCCATCACAGACTCCCGGGGTCAGACACAGAGTGAATCTCCCTCCACACCGTCCCATCACACACCCCCGGGGTCAGACACAGAGTGAAACTCCCTCTGCACCGTCCCGTCACACACTCCCGGGGTCAGACACAGAGTGAATCTCCCTCCGCACCGTCCCATCACACACTCCCGGGGTCAGACACAGAGTGAATCTCCCTCCACACCGTCCCATCACACACTCCCGGGGTCGGACACTGGGCCAATCTCCCTCCGCACCGTCCCGTCACACACTCCCGGGGTCAGACACTGGGTGAATCTCCCTCCACACCGTCCCATCACACACTCCCGGGGTCAGACACTGGGTGAATCTCCCTCCGCACCGTCCCATCACACACTCCCCGGGGTCAGACAGAGTGAATCTCCCTCCGCACCGTCCCGTCACACACCCCCGGGGTCAGACACAGAGTGAATCTCCCTCCATACTGTCCCATCACAGACTCCCGGGGTCAGACACAGAGTGAATCTCCCTCCACACCGTCCCATCACACACCCCCGGGGTCAGACACAGAGTGAAACTCCCTCTGCACCGTCCCGTCACACACTCCCGGGGTCAGACACAGAGTGAATCTCCCTCCGCACCGTCCCATCACACACTCCCGGGGTCAGACACAGAGTGAATCTCCCTCCACACCGTCCCATCACACACTCCCGGGGTCGGACACTGGGCGAATCTCCCTCCGCACCGTCCCATCACACACTCCCGGGGTCGGACACTGGGCGAATCTCCCTCCGCACCGTCCCATCACACACTCCCGGGGTCGGACACTGGGCGAATCTCCCTCCGCACCGTCCCATCACACACTCCCGGGGTCAGACACAGATCAAATCTCCTTCCACACTGTCCCGTCACAGACTCCCGGGGTCAGACACAGAGTGAATCTCCCTCCGCACCGTCCCATCACACACTCCCGGGGTCAGACACAGAGTGAATCTCCCTCCGCACTCCTGGGGTCAGACACAGAGTGAATCTCCCTCCACACCATCCCATCACACACTCCCGGGGTCAGACACAGAGTGAATCTCCCTCCGCACCGTCCCGTCACACACTCCCGGGGTCAGACACAGAGTGAATCTCCCTCCACACCGTCCCGTCACACACTCCCGGGGTCAGACACAGAGTGAATCTCCCTCCGCACCGTCCCATCACACACTCCCGGGGTCAGACACAGAGTGAATCTCCCTCCACACCGTCCCATCACACACTCCCGGGGTCAGACACAGAGTGAATCTCCCTCCGCACCGTCCCATCACACATTCCCGGGGTCAGACACAGAGTGAATCTCCCTCCACACCGTCCCATCACACACTCCCGGGGTCAGACACAGAGTGAATCTCCCTCCATACTGTCCCATCACAGACTCCCGGGGTCAGACACAGAGTGAATCTCCCTCCACACCGTCCCATCACACACCCCCGGGGTCAGACACAGAGTGAAACTCCCTCTGCACCGTCCCGTCACACACTCCCGGGGTCAGACACAGAGTGAATCTCCCTCCGCACCGTCCCATCACACACTCCCGGGGTCAGACACAGAGTGAATCTCCCTCCACACCGTCCCATCACACACTCCCGGGGTCGGACACTGGGCGAATCTCCCTCCGTACCGTCCCATCACACACTCCCGGGGTCGGACACTGGGCGAATCTCCCTCCGCACCGTCCCATCACACACTCCCGGGGTCAGACACAGATCAAATCTCCTTCCACACTGTCCCGTCACAGACTCCCGGGGTCAGACACAGAGTGAATCTCCCTCCGCACCGTCCCATCACAGACTCCCGGGGTCAGACACAGAGTGAATCTCCCTCCGCACCGTCCCATCACACACTCCCGGGGTCAGACACAGAGTGAATCTCCCTCCACACCATCCCATCACACACTCCCGGGGTCAGACACAGAGTGAATCTCCCTCCTCACCGTCCCGTCACACACTCCCGGGGTCAGACACAGAGTGAATCTCCCTCCACACCGTCCCGTCACACACTCCCGGGATCAGACACAGAGTGAATCTCCCTCCGCACCGTCCCATCACACACTCCCGGGGTCAGACACAGAGTGAATCTCCCTCCACACCGTCCCATCACACACTCCCGGGGTCAGACACAGAGTGAATCACCCTCCACACCATCCCATCACACACTCCCGGGGTCAGACACAGAGTGAATCTCCCTCCGCACCGTCCCATCACACACTCCCGGGGTCAGACACAGAGTGAATCTCCCTCCACACCATCCCATCACACACTCCCGGGGTCAGACACAGAGTGAATCTCCCTCCACACCGTCCCATCACACACTCCCGGGGTCAGACACAGAGTGAATCTCCCTCCACACTGTCCCATCACACACTCCCGGGGTCGGACATAGAGTGAATCTCCCTCCGCAGCGTCCCATCACACACCCCCGGGGTCAGACACAGAGTGAGTCTCCCTCCACACTGTCCCGTCACACACTCCCGGGGCCGCCTACCTCAGCCCGTTTCTTGGGGGCTTTCTCCTTGACGATCTTCGGCTTCTTGGCCGGGACCTTCTTGTGCCTCTCGTCGTCGCTCTGCTCCTCCTGGCTGCTGGACGAACTTCCCGCCGCGTTACTGTCATACCTGGGGCGGGAGGGAGGGAGGTGCGTTCAGACCGACTGCCGTTCCCCGGCCGGTCCCCTGCATCGCAGGCAGGCCCCAAACCCCCACCTCGGCCTGGCCCCGCCCGCAGGAAAGTCACGCCCCCCCCCCGGCACCCACAGGCTCTTCGCACACCTAGTCCTGCCCCTCCAAATGAACCTAGCTCAAATAACAACCGGAAGCCCCACCCACACATGCAGATCCCGTCCCTCCAAGGCGGGAGGAGAGAGAGCAGCGCGCCGGTGAAAAATGATGTCCTGTCTGTTAAATAGGGGCCGTGGACAATTCTGATTTGATGGAGAATGGATGTGGAAGCATAGAGGAACACCTGGAGAAATTTCTGAGACGCCCGTCCGCTGGTGTCCTGACTGCGGGGCCGGGAACCTTCCGGAGGGAAGGCATGAAAATCCCCAGCCTTGCCTGCTGCTGGCGACCGAGACTGAGGTCGAATCGTTCGGGCAGAGATGGCGCTCGGTACTCGGTGTCGGAGGGCTGATCGGAGCTCGAAGTTTTCGGGCGACTCAGAGTCGGACTGTGGTCGGACACGGCAGGGAGAGTTTTCCTTCCTTCTCCCGTCGGTGTGAGATGTGGGACTTTTGAGAGACTTTGAACTTTTTACTGTGCCCGCGGACTGTTGCTCTGTTGTAACTATATGTTATAATTATGTGGTTTTGTTAGTTTTTTCAGTCTTGGTCTGTCCTGTGTTTTGTGATATCACACCGGAGGGAATATTGTATCATTTCTGAAAGCATGCATTACTAAATGACAATAAAAGAGGACCGCGGGTCTTCATAATCTAAATCTAATAAAGAATTAGCCCCCCCCCACACAGGAAATACCCAATGCAGAGGCCCCCACTCTTTTCTCTCCCCCTCTAACACGTCTCCCACCGCGTTGCCTCCAGCCCGCCCCGGAGAAACTCACTCCTCGTCAACCTCCTCGTCCTCCTCTCCGGGATTGAAGGACTCGTCTGGAAGAGAGAGGACGCGAATCGTGAATGCCGGGGCACCGGGAGAGGGCGGGGCGTTACGGGAGCGGCCCGCCGGGGCGGGGGGGGGGGAGCGTGGGGAGAGTTCGACGTCTCTGGGCCCGCACTGGGACGGGGTGGGGGGTGGGAAATCCCACCGGCTCACGGACGCGGCGTGGACTCGGAGAGGTCGTTTCTGTCGAAAGGATGGGGGGGGAGCCTGTCACACGGGCGCCAGGCCGCGCTCCGCGTGGAAAGGAGGGGGGGAGCCTGCCACACGGGTGCCAGGGGAAGGGGGGGGGAGTCTGCCACATGGGTGCCGGGGGGAGTCTGCCACACGGGCGCCAGGGGAAGGGGGGGGGAGCCTGTCACACGGACGCCAGGCCGCGCTCCGTGTGGAAAGGGGGGGGGGAGCCTGTCACACGGGTGCCAGGGGAAGGGGGGGGAGTCTGCCACACGGGTGCCAGGGGAAGGGGGGGTGGAGTCTGCCACATGGGTGCCGGGGGGAGTCTGCCACACGGGCGCCAGGGGAAGGGGGGGAGCCTGTAACACGGACGCCAGGCCGCGCTCCGTGTGGAAAGGAGGGGGGGAGCCTGTCACACGGGCGCCAGGCCGCGCTCCGTGTGGAAGGGGGGAGGGGAGCCTGTCACACGGGCGCCAGGGGAAGGGGGGGGAGCCTGTAACACGGACGCCAGGCCGCGCTCCGTGTGGAAAGGGGGGGGGAGCCTGTCACACGGACGCCAGGCCGCGCTCCGTGTGGAAGGGGGGAGGGGAGCCTGTCACACGGGTGCCAGGGGAAGGGGGGGGAGTCTGCCACACGGGTGCCGGGGGGAGTCTGCCACACGGACGCCGGGGGGGAGTCTGCCACACGGACGCCAGGGGAAGGGGGGGGAGTCTGCCACACGGGTGCCAGGGGGAGTCTGCCACACGGGTGCCGGGGGGAGTCTGCCACACGGGTGCCAGGGGAAGGGGGGGTGGAGTCTGCCACATGGGTGCCGGGGGGAGTCTGCCACACAGGCGCCAGGGGAAGGGGGGGGAGCCTGTAACACGGACGCCAGGCCGCGCTCCGTGTGGAAAGGAGGGGGGGGAGCCTGTCACACGGGCGCCAGGCCGCGCTCCGTGTGGAAAGGGGGGGGGGGAGCCTGTCACACGGACGCCAGGCCGCGCTCCGTGTGGAAAGGGGGGGGGGGAGCCTGTCACACGGACGCCAGGCCGCGCTCCGTGTGGAAGGGGGGAGGGGAGCCTGTCACACGGGTGCCAGGGGAAGGGGGGGGGGAGTCTGCCACACGGGTGCCGGGGGGAGTCTGCCACACGGACGCCGGGGGGGAGTCTGCCACACGGACGCCGGGGGGGAGTCTGCCACACGGACGCCAGGGGAAGGGGGGGGAGTCTGCCACACGGGTGCCAGGGGGAGTCTGCCACACGGGTGCCGGGGGGGAGTCTGCCACACGGACGCCAGGGGAAGGGGGGGGAGTCTGCCACACGGGTGCCGGGGGGAGTCTGCCACACGGACGCCAGGGGAAGGGGGGGGGGAGTCTGCCACACGGGTGCCGGGGGGAGTCTGCCACACGGGTGCCGGGGGAAGGGGGGGGAGTCTGTCACACGGGCGCCAGGCCGCGCTCCGTGTGGAAAGGGGGGGGGGGAGCCTGTCACACGGACGCCAGGCCGCGCTCCGTGTGGAAAGGGGGGGGGGGAGCCTGTCACACGGGTGCCAGGCCGCGCTCCGTGTGGAAAGGGGGGGGGGAGGAGCCTGTCACACGGACGCCAGGCCGCGCTCCGTGTGGAAAGGGGGGGGGGGAGCCTGTCACACAGGTGCCAGGCCGCGCTCCGTGTGGAAAGGGGGGGGGGAGCCTGTCACACGGACGCCAGGCCGCGCTCCGTGTGGAAAGGGGGGGGGGAGCAGTCACACGGGTGCCAGGCCGCGCTCCGTGTGGAAAGGAGGGCGGGGGAGCCTGTCACACGGACGCCAGGCCGCGCTCCGTGTGGAAAGGGGGGGGGGAGCAGTCACACGGGTGCCAGGCCGCGCTCCGTGTGGAAAGGGGGGGGGGAGCCTGTCACACGGGTGCCAGGCCGCGCTCCGTGTGGAAAGGGGGGGGGGAGCAGTCACACGGGTGCCAGGCCGCGCTCCGTGTGGAAAGGGGGGGGAGCCTGTCACACGGGTGCCAGGCCGCGCTCCGTGTGGAAAGGGGGGGGAGCAGTCACACGGGTGCCAGGCCGCGCTCCGTGTGGAAAGGAGGGCGGGGGAGCCTGTCACACGGACGCCAGGCCGCGCTCCGTGTGGAAAGGGGGGGGGAGCAGTCACACGGGTGCCAGGCCGCGCTCCGTGTGGAAAGGGGGGGGGGAGCCTGTCACACGGGTGCCAGGCCGCGCTCCGTGTGGAAAGGGGCGGGGGAGCCTGTCACACGGGCGCCAGGCCGCGCTCCGTGTGGAAAGGGGGGGGGGAGAGCCTGTCACACGGACGCCAGGCCGCGCTCCGCGTGGAAAGGGGGGGGGAGAGCCTGTCACACGGACGCCAGGCCGCGCTCCGTGTGGAAAGGGAGGGGGGGAGCCTGTCACACGGGTGCCAGGCCGCGCTCCGTGTGGAAAGGAGGGGGGGAGCCTGCCACACGGGTGCCAGGCCGCGCTCCGTGTGGAAAGGGGGGGGGGGAGCCTGTCACACGGACGCCAGGCCGCGCTCCGTGTGGAAAGGGGGGGGGGAGCCTGCCACACGGGTGCCAGGCCGCGCTCCGTGTGGAAAGGGGGGGGGGAGCCTGTCACACGGGTGCCAGGCCGCGCTCCGTGTGGAAAGGGGGGGGGGGAGCCTGTCACACGGGTGCCAGGCCGCGCTCCGTGTGGAAAGGGGGGGGGGAGCCTGCCACACGGGTGCCAGGCCGCGCTCCGTGTGGAAAGGGGGGGGGGAGCCTGCCACACGGGTGCCAGGCCGCGCTCCGTGTGGAAAGGGCGGGGGGAGCCTGTCACACGGGTGCCAGGCCGCGCTCCGTGTGGAAAGGAGAGAGGGGGGGAGCCTGTCACATGGGTGCCAGGCCGCGCTCCGTGGAAAGGAGGGGGGGAGCCTACCACACGGGTGCCAGGAGGGTGTGTCAGAGTCACGGAGAGAGGGAAGAAGGGACAACCTCTGTGGTCTTCCACGCCGACGGCCGCCTTCCCCGGGCAGCGGGAGGGGCAGACGGAGTCCGCGGAGGAGGGGCTGCTTCCCGTGGCGTTCCGAGCCGCGCCCGCGACCTCCTGGGGTTGGACGCTTTCGGATGGGATGCCCTGTGCGGTGTATCGCCCGCAGAACGCGGGGAGGGTGGACGGGGAGACGCCGGCTCTGTTCGGCCTTGGATGGAGGTGCTGCCGGTCTTCCCGGGCCGGAGCCCGAGAGGTAGGACTCGCATGCGCAGTGTCCAGGCTCGGGGGGCCGTCGGGGGGGGGATGGGACGCGCGAAACCCGTCAGGCCTGGCGGCCGGGGGGGACGCTCACCCGATTCGTCACCGGAGTCGCTGTCGTTTGCCGTTTCCTCCCGGATCCGGCCCTCCGCCTTCACCTGCTCCAGGTAGGCGTCGTGCTGGTCGTCGTCAGAGTCAGCGTACTCGTCGTAGGTCTGCTTGATGCTCTGAGGGAGAGGAGAGAGCGGGGGCAGCCATCAGCGAGGGGAGTGGGGCAGGGGCGGGCGGCGGGTTAAAGCGGAGGCGAACGGGGTCTCCATCGGTCAAAGGTTACAGGTAGAAGACAGGAGACTGAGGCGGAAGGGGGCGATAAATCAGACCGAATGGCCTAATTCAGCTCCCACTGCCGCAGGGCGCAGTAGCCCAGCAGTCAATGCAACGTCTTACAGTGCCAGTTAGCGAGCTGCGAGCTTGCTACGTTGACAAGGGAAGCGAGGAACAGGCTGGTCCGAGACTCCCCCACTACAGGAAACATCCTCTCCACATCCACTCTATCTGTGTCCTCTGGTCCTAGACTCCCCCACTACAGGAAACATCCTCTCCACATCCACTCTATCTGTGTCCTCTGTTCCCAGACTCCCCCCACTACAGGAAACATCCTCTCCACATCCACTCTATCAAGGCCTTTCACCAAATCCATGGAGTACACAGTACTCCAAGTGAGGCCTCACCAGAGCCTTATAAAGCCCCAGCGTTACACTCTTGCTTTAATATTCTTCTTAAAACTAAGTTCTCTCACGTGCCACAGAGGTTCCCGGTGATTACCGAGTGTCGGTTTGATCAGGTTCCCCGTGGCAGGCTCATTCAGAACCCATGGGGGGTTCCCTGGATCCAGGGAAACTGGGCTGTGTGGATTCGGAATTGGCTTGCCCACAGAACGCAGAGGGTGGCCGGACACCGAGCGTGTTCTGCCCCGAGGTCCGCGACCGGCGGTGCGCCGGGAGCCCAGCTCTCTGCGGTTTTTACGAATGACTTGGGTGAGGAAGTGGAGGGGTGGGTTAGTGAGTCTGCAGACGGCAGGAGGGTCGGCGGAGTTGTGGAGGGTTGTCGTGGGTGACCGCGGGACGCTGACAGGACGTAGAGCCGGGCTGAAAGGAGGCAGATGCAGTTCAGCCCGGAAAGGTCGGACTTGACGGCAGAGTACAGGGTCAATGGCAGTTTGGACGAACAGAGAGATCTCGGGGTCCACGTCCTCACAACCACAAAGTTGATAGGGTGGTGAAGAAGGTGTTTGGTATGTTGGCCTTCATTAGTCGGGGGATTGAGTTCAACAGCCGTGAGGTAATGTTACAGCTCTATACAACCCTGGTCAGACCCACACTTGGGAGTATTGTGTTCACTTCTGGTCCCCTCATTATAGTAAGGATGTGGAAGCTTTCGAAAGGGTGCAGAGGAGATTGACCAGGACGCTGCCTGGATTAGAGAGGGTGCAGAGGAGATTGACCAGGATGCTGCCTGGATAAGAGAGGGTGCAGAGGAGATTGACCAGGATGCTGCCTGGATAAGAGAGGGTGCAGAGGAGATCGACCAGGACGCTGCCTGGATTAGTTGGGGGAAGGGGTGAGGGGGGAGAGGGAGGGTGAGGGGGGAAGGGGTGAGGGGGGAGAGGGAGGGTGAGGGGGGAAGCGGTGAGGGGGGAAGGGGGAGAGAGGGAGGGGGAGAGAGGGAGGGGGAGAGAGGGAGGGGGAGAGAGGGAGGGGGAGAGAGGGAGGGGGAGAGAGGGAGGGGGAGAGAGGGAGGGGGAGAGAGGGAGGGGGAGAGAGGGGAGGGGGAGAGAGGGAGGGGGAGAGAGGGAGGGGGAGAGAGGGAGGGGGAGAGAGGGAGGGGGAGAGAGGGAAGGGGGAGAGAGGGAAGGGGGAGACAGGGAAGGGGGAGACAGGGAAGGGGGAGACAGGGAAGGGGAGACAGGGAAGGGGGAGACAGGGAAGGGGGAGAGGGAAGGGGGAGAGGGAAGGGGGAGAGGGAAGGGGGAGAGGGAAGGGGGAGAGGGAAGGGGGAGAGGGAAGGGGGAGGGGAGGGGGAGAGGGAAGGGGGAAGGGAGGGGGAAGGGAGGGGGAAGGGAGGGGGAAGGGAGGGGGAAGGGAGGGGGAAGGGAGGGGGAAGGGAGGGGGAAGGGAGGGGGAAGGGAGGGGGAAGGGGGAAGGGAGGGGGGAAGAGGGAAGGGGGAGGGGGGAGAGGGAGGGGGAGAGGGAAGGGGGAGGGGGAAGGGAGAGGGGAGGTGGAGAGGGGAGGGGGAGGGGAGGGGGGAGGGGAAGGGGAGACGGGGAGAGGGGAGGGGGAGGGGGGAGAGGGAAGGGGAGGGGGAGAGGGAAGGGGGAGAGGGAAGGGGGAGAGGGAAGGGGGAGGGGAGGAGGGAGAGGGGAGGAGGGAGAGGGAAGGGGGAGGGGAGGAGGGAGAGGGGAGGAGGGAGAGGGAAGGGGGAGAGGGAAGGGGGAGAGGGAAGGGGGAGGGGAGGGGGGAGAGGGAAGGGGAGAGGGAAGGGGGAGGGGAGGGGGGACAGGGAGGGGGGAGAGGGAGGGGGGAGAGGGAGGGGAGGGAGAAGGAGAGGGAGGAGAGAGGGGAGGGGGGAGGGGAGAGGGGAGGGGAGGGGCGGAGAGGAGAGAGGGGAGAGGGGAGAGGGGAGAGGGGAGGGGGGAGAGGGGAGAGGGGAGAGGGGAGAGGGGAGAGGGGAGAGGGGGGAGGGGAGAGGGGGGAGGGGAGAGGGGGGAGGGGGGAGGGGGGAGGGGGGAGGGGGGAGGGGGGAGGGGGGAGGGGGGAGGGGGGAGGGGAGAGAGGGGAGAGAGGGGAGGGGGGGAGGGGGGAGGGGGGAGAGGGGAGAGGGGAGAGGGGAGAGGGGGGAGAGGGGGGAGGGGGGAGAGAGGGGAGGGGGGAGAGAGGGGAGGGGGGAGAGAGTGGAGGGGGAGAGAGTGGAGGGGGGAGAGAGTGGAGGGGGGAGAGAGTGGAGGGGGGAGAGAGTGGAGGGGGGAGAGAGTGGAGGGGGGAGAGAGGGGAGAGAGGGGAGAGAGGGGAGAGAGGGGAGAGAGGGAGAGAGGGGAGAGAGGGGAGGGGGAGAGAGGGGAGGGGGGAGAGAGGGAGAGAGGGGAGAGAGGGAGAGAGGGGAGAGAGGGGAGAGAGGGGAGAGAGGGGAGAGAGGGGAGAGAGGGGAGAGAGGGGAGAGAGGAGGGGAGAGGAGGGGGAGAGGGGAGAGGGGAGGGGGGAGAGGGGGGGGGGGGGAGGGGGGGGGGGGAGAGGGGGGGGGGGGGGGGGGGGGGAGGGGAGAGAGGGGAGAGGGGAGAGGGGGGAGGGGGAGGGGGGAGGGGGGAGAGGGGAGAGGGGAGAGGGGGGAGGGGGGAGGGGGGAGGGGGAGAGGGGAGGGGGGAGGGGGGAGAGAGGGGAGGGGGGAGAGAGGGGAGGGGGGAGAGAGGGGAGGGGGGAGAGAGTGGAGGGGGGAGAGAGTGGAGGGGGGAGAGAGTGGAGGGGGGAGAGAGTGGAGGGGGGAGAGAGGGGAGGGGGGAGAGAGGGGAGGGGGGAGAGAGGGGAGGGGGGAGAGAGGGGAGGGGGGAGAGAGGGAGAGGGGAGAGAGGGGAGAGAGAAGAGAGAGAAGAGAGAGAGGGGAGAGAGGGGAGAGGGGAGAGAGGGGAGAGAGGAGGGGAGAGAGGGGAGAGAGGAGGGGGGAGAGGGGGAGAGGGGGAGAGGGGGGGAGGGGGGAGGGGGGGGGGAGGGGGGGAGGGGGGAGAGGGGGAGAGGGGGAGAGGGGAGAGAGGGGAGAGAGGGGAGAGAGGGGAGAGAGGGAGAGAGGGGAGAGAGGGGAGAGAGGGGAGAGAGGGGAGAGAGGGGAGAGAGGGGAGAGAGGGGAGAGAGGGGAGAGAGGTGGGAGGGGAGAGAGGTGAGAGGGGAGAGGGGAGGGGGGAGAGGGGAGGGGGGAGGGGGGGAGGGGAGAGAGGGAGGGGGAGGGGGAGGGGGGAGAGGTGAGGGGGGAGGAGTGAGGGGGGAGGAGTGAGGGGGGAGGAGTGAGGGGGGAGGAGTGAGGAGGAGGAGTGAGGGGGAGGGGGAGGAGTGAGGGGGAGGAGTGAGGGGGAGGAGTGAGGGGGGAGGAGTGAGGGGGAGGAGTGAGGGGGAGGAGTGAGGGGGGAGGAGTGAGGGGGGAGGAGTGAGGGGGGAGGAGTGAGGGGGGAGGAGTGAGGGGGGAGGAGTGAGGGGGAGGAGTGAGGGGGAGGAGTGAGGGGGAGGAGTGAGGGGGGAGGAGTGAGGGGGGAGGAGTGAGGGGGGAGGAGGGATTGAGGGGGAGCAGAGAGGGGGGAGGATTGAGGGGGAGCAGTGAGGGGGAGGATTGAGGGGGAGAGGGGAGGGGGGAGAGGGGAGGGGGGAGAGGGGAGGGGGGAGAGGGGAGGGGGGAGAGGGGAGGGGGAGGGGGGAGAGGGAGGGGGGAGAGGGGAGGGGGAGAGGGGAGGGGGAGAGGGGGAGAGGGGAGGGGGGAGGGGGAGGGGGGAGGGGGAGGGGTGAGGGGGAGGGGGAAGGGGTGAGGAGTGAGGGGGAAGGGGTGAGGAGTGAGGGGGAAGGGGTGAGGAGTGAGGGGGAAGGGGAAGGGGTGAGGAGTGATGGGGAAGGGGGAGGGGTGAGGGGTGAGGAGTGAGGGCTGAGGAGTGAGGGGTGAGGGATGAGGGGTGAGGGGTGAGGAGTGAGGGGTGAGGGGTGAGGGGTGAGGGGTGAGGGGTGAGGGGGGGAAGGGTGAGGGGGGAGGAGTGAGGGGGAGGAGTGAGGGGGGAGGTGTGAGGGGGCAGGAGTGAGGGGGCAGGAGTGAGGGGGCAGGAGTGAGGGGGCAGGAGTGAGGGGGCAGGAGTGAGGGGGGAGGAGTGAGGGGGGAGGAGTGAGGGGGGAGGATTGAGGGGGAGCAGAGAGGGGGAGGATTGGGGGGGAGTGAGGGGGAGGAGTGAGGGGGGAGGAGTGAGGGGGGAGGAGTGAGGGGGAGGAGTGAGGGGGAGCAGAGTGGGGGGGAGCAGAGTGGGGGGGAGCAGAGTGGGGGGGAGCAGAGTGGGGGGGAGCAGAGTGGGGGGAGCAGAGTGGGGGGGAGCAGAGTGGGGGGAGCAGAGTGGGGGGAGGATTGAGGGGGAGCAGAGAGGGGGGAGGATTGAGGGGGAGCAGAGAGGGGGGAGCAGAGAGGGGGGAGGATTGAGGGGGAGGATTGAGGGGGGAGGATTGAGGGGGAGGATTGAGGGGGAGGATTGAGGGGGAGGATTGAGGGGGGAGGATTGAGGGGGGAGGAGTGAGGGGGGAGGAGTGAGGGGGGAGGAGTGAGGGGGGAGGAGTGAGGGGGGAGGAGTGAGGAGGAGGAGTGAGGGGGAGGGGGAGGAGTGAGGGGGAGGAGTGAGGGGGAGGATTGAGGGGGAGCAGAGAGGGAGGAGGATTGAGGGGGAGCAGAGAGGGGGGAGGATTGAGGGGGGAGGATTGAGGGGGAGCAGAGAGGGGGGAGGATTGAGGGGGAGCAGAGAGGGGGGAGGATTGAGGGGGAGCAGAGAGGGGGGAGGATTGAGGGGGGAGGATTGAGGGGGGAGGATTGAGGGGGGAGGATTGAGGGGGAGGATTGAGGGGGAGGATTGAGGGGGAGGATTGAGGGGGGAGGATTGAGGGGGGAGGATTGAGGGGGGAGGATTGAGGGGGAGGATTGAGGGGGGAGGATTGAGGGGGGAGGATTGAGGGGGGAGGATTGAGGGGGGAGGATTGAGGGGGAGGATTGAGGGGGAGGATTGAGGGGGAGGATTGAGGGGGAGGATTGAGGGGGGAGGATTGAGGGGGAGGATTGAGGGGGGAGGATTGAGGGGGAGGATTGAGGGGGGAGGATTGAGGGGGGAGGATTGAGGGGGGAGGAGTAAGGGGGGAGGAGTAAGGGGGGAGGAGTAAGGGGGGAGGAGTAAGGGGGGAGGAGTAAGGGGGGAGGAGTAAGGGGGGAGGAGTAAGGGGGGAGGAGTAAGGGGGGAGGATCGAGGGGGGAGGATCGAGGGGGGAGGATCGAGGGGGGAGGATCGAGGGGGAGGATCGAGGGGGAGGATCGAGGGGGGAGGATCGAGGGGGGAGGATCGAGGGGGGAGGATCGAGGGGGGAGGATCGAGGGGGGAGGAGTAAGGGGGGAGGAGTAAGGGGGGAGGAGTAAGGGGGGAGGAGTAAGGGGGGAGGGGTAAGGGGAGACGCGCACCCAGTTCCCTCCACTCACCTCCTTCATGCCTCGGTTTTTAATGTTCAGCTTTTTGGCGTTGACAAAGTCAAACAGCTTGCCGTACTCCTCCCTGGGGGGGGGGGTAGAGGGGGGGGGGTGGTTACCAACATCACCAACTGCTGAGTGAGCCCCACCCCGGGGGTAGAACTGTCTCCACCCTGTCCCATCGCCCGTCCCACCGCTCCCCCGCACTCCTCCCCTTTACGCGGCGGTATAGAGGAGTTTCTGAACCCACCCCCCACCCTTACCCGCTCTCCTTTCCCAGTCCCCCTACTCCTCTCCGTCCCCGTCTCCCCCCTCCCACCTACCCACTGTCCCCCTCCATCCCCGACTTCTCAATGCCAGACCCCCTTCCCTCCCCCCTCCCCCTTGCCCGTCCTTCTCCCACCCCCAACGGTCATGTTCCCGTCTCCCACCCCGCCACCACGGTCACGACCCGTCTCCTACCCCCACCCCAGCCACGTCCCCGTCTCCCACCCCCAACCCCGCAGTCACGACCCGTCTCCTACCCCCACCCCAGCCACGTTCCCGTCTCCCACCTCCACGCCAGCCACGTTCCCGTCTCCCACCCCCACCCCCGCAGTCACGACCCGTCTCCCACCCCCACCCAGGCCACGTCCCCGTCTCCCAACCCCCAGCCCGGCCACGTCCCCGTCTCCCCCCACCCCACGTCCCCGTCTCCCACACCCGGCCACGTCCCCGTCTCCCCCGCCCCCGGCCACGTCACCGTCTCCCCCGCCCCCAGCCACGTCCCCGTCTGCCCCGCCCACGTCCCCGTCTCCACCGCCCCCCGGCCACGTCCCCGTCTCCCACCCCCGGCCACGTCCCCGTCTCCCACCCCCCACCCCGGCAATGTCCCCGTCTCCCACCCCCCGGCCACGTCCCCGTCTCCCACTCCCGGCCACGTCCCCGTCTCCCCCCCACCACGTCCCCATCTCCCACCCCCCACCCCGGCAATGTCCCCGTCTCCCCCCCCCGGACACGTCCCCGTCTCCGACCCCCGGCCACGTCCCCGTCTCCCCCCCTCCGGCCACGTCCCTGTCTCCCACCCCCCACCCCGGCAATGTCCCCGTCTCCCCCCCCCCAGCCACATCCCCGTCTCCGACCCCCAGCCACGTCCCGGTCACGTCCCCGTCTCCCACCCCGGTCACGTCCCCGTCTCCCACCCCCCACATCCCCATCTCCCATCCCCGGCCACGTCCCCGTCTCTCCCCCGCCCCCCCGCCACGTCCCCGTCTCCCACCCCCGGCCACGTCCCCGTCTCCCACCCCCCACCCCGGCAATGTCCCCGTCTCCCACCCCCCGGCCACGTCCCCGTCTCCCACTCCCGGCCACGTCCCCATCTCCCCCCCCCCCACGTCCCCATCTCCCACCCCCCACCCCGGCAATGTCCCCGTCTCCCCCCCCCGGCCACGTCCCCGTCTCCGACCCCCGGCCACGTCCCCGTCTCCCCCCTCCGGCCACGTCCCTGTCTCCCACCCCCCACCCCGGCAATGTCCCCGTCTCCCCCCCCCCAGCCACGTCCCCGTCTCCGACCCCCAGCCACGTCCCGGTCACGTCCCCGTCTCCCACCCCGGTCACGTCCCCGTCTCCCACCCCCCACCCCGGCAATGTCCCCGTCTCCCACCCCCGGCCACGTCCCCGTCTCCCCCCCACCCCCACATCCCCGTCTCCCACCCCCCAGCCCGGCCACGTCCCCGTCTCCCACCCCCGGCCACGTCCCCGTCTCCCCCCACCCCCCACGTCCCCGTCTCCCACCCCCGGCCACGTCCCCGTCTCCGACCCCCAGCCACGTCCCGGTCACGTCCCCGTCTCCCACCCCCGGTCACGTCCCCGTCTCCCACCCACAGTCACGTCCCCGTCTCCCACCCCCCACCCCGGCAAGGCCCCCGTCTCCCACCCCCGGCCACGTCCCCGTCTCCCACTCCCGGCCACGTCCCCGTCTCCCACCCCCCAGCCCGGCCACGTCCCCGTCTCCCACCCCGGCCACGTCCCCGTCTCCCACTCCCGGCCACGTCCCCGTCTCCCACCCCCAGCCAGTCTCCCACCCCCGGTCACATCCCCGTCTCCAACCCCCGGCCACGTCCCCATCTCCCCCCCGTCCCCGTCTCCCACCCCCCACCCCCCACGTCCCCGTCTCCAACCCCCGGCCACGTCCCCGTCTCCCCCCCACCCCCCACGTCCCTGTCTCCCACCCCCACCCCGGCCACGTCCGCATCTCCCCCCCACCCCCCACGTCCCCGTCTCCCACCCCCGGCCACGTCCCCGTCTCCCACTCCCGGCCACGTCCCCGTCTCCCCCCACCCCGGCCACGTCCCCGTCTCGCCCCACCCCGGCCACGTCCCCGTCTCCCACCCCCCACCCCGGCAATGTCCCCGTCTCCCCCCCCCCAGCCACGTCCCCGTCTCCCACCCCCCACCCCGGGCATGTCCCCGTCTCCCCCCCCCAGCCACGTCCCCGTCTCCGACCCCCAGCCACGTCCCGGTCACGTCCCCGTCTCCCACCCCGGCCACGTCCCCATCTCCCACCCCCGGTCACGTCCCCGTCTCCCACCCCCGGCCACGTCCCCGTCTCCCACCCCCGGCCAGGTCCCGGTCATGTCCCCGTCTCCCACCCCCGGCCACGTCCCCGTCTCCGACCCCCAGCCACGTCCCGGTCACGTCCCCATCTCCCACCCCGGCCACGTCCCCGTCTCCCACCCCCGGCCACGTCCCCGTCTCCCACCCCCGGTCACGTCCCCGTCTCCCACCCACAGTCACGTCCCCGTCTCCCACCCACAGTCACGTCCCCGTCTCCCACCCCCCACCCCGGCAATGCCCCCGTCTCCCACCCCCGGCCACGTCCCCGTCTCCCACTCCCGGCCACGTCCCCGTCTCCCACCCCCCAGCCCGGCCACGTCCCCGTCTCCCACCCCCGGCCACGTCCCCGTCTCCCACCCCCGGCCACGTCCCCGTCTCCCACCCCCGGCCACGTCCCCGTCTCCCACCCCCAGCCACGTCCCGGTCACGCCCCGTCTCCCACCCCCCGTCACGTCCCCGTCTCCAACCCCCGGCCACGTCCCCATCTCCCCCCCATCCCCCACGTCCCCGTCTCCCACCCCCCACCCCCCACGTCCCCGTCTCCAACCCCCGGCCACGTCCCCGTCTCCCCCCCACCCCCCACGTCCCTGTCTCCCACCCCCACCCCGGCCACGTCCGCATCTCCCCCCCACCCCCCACGTCCCCGTCTCCCACCCCCACCCCGGCCACGTCCCCATCTTCCCCCCACCCCCCATGTCCCCGTCTCCCAGCCCCCACCCCGGCCACGACCCCGTCTCCCCCCCACCCCCTCACCTCTCGATGCTGCTGAAGGTGTACAAGCCGCCCTGCTTGGTCTCGATCTCGAAGTCGAAGGAGCGGGTGGTGGTGGTACCGCGGGCGAAGTTGACGTGGGAGATCTCGTCGAAGCGGATGTGGACGGGCGGCTTGTGCACGTAGATAAACCCGCGCTCCAGCGGGTAGAGCAGCCCGGAGCTGGCCTTGTACGAGCAGCTGATGCAGTGAGCCCCCGAGTTCCTGCCGGGGGGGGGGTGGGGGGGGAGAGAGAGAGGGAGTCAGAGGGACAGCCGGGGAGGGGAGGGCTTTGCCGAGCTCACCCCGGGATCTGAGCTCAGCTCCGACGGTCGTTGTCGTCCAGGGTCGAAATCGTCACGTTCCCGGGTCGTCACAGCTCACAACAGGCGAACCCGTCTGCCTGTCCGTCCCTCGATGGACTGCTGGCTACAATCCCATTGCAGAGGGCTCTGTCGACAAGCTCTCCATTCTGTCCCCCACCCCCACAACCCCAGGGCAGCCGTGATATTGTTCCCGACTGCCCCCACCACAGAAAACCTACGGCCCATTACAGGCCCTTCGGTCCTCTGTATCGTCCCGAGCATGTCACCTACTCTGCAGACTGCCGACAATTTCCCTAGTCTTTCGAAGCTCCATCAACCTCTCAAAGTCTCTGAAAAGACCCTATCGTATCCGCATCCACCACAGTCACCGGGGTGACGGACACTGGATCGTTTAAAACACAGAGCGGAGAGGACACAGACTCACTGTCGGGGTGACGGAGAGACTGAATTGTGTAAAACACAGAGCGGTGAGGACACAGACTCACTGTCGGGGTGACGGAGAGACTGAATTGTGTAAAACACAGAGCGGTGAGGACACAGACTCACTGTCGGGTTGACGGAGAGACTGAATTGTGTAAAACACAGAGCGGTGAGGACACAGACTCACTGTCGGGGTGAGAGAGACTGAATTGTGTAAAACACAGAGCGGTGAGGACACAGACTCACTGTCGGGGTGACGGAGAGACTGAATTGTGTAAAACACAGAGCGGTGAGGACACAGACTCACTGTCGGGGTGAGAGAGACTGAATTGTGTAAAACACAGAGCGGTGAGGACACAGACTCACTGTCGGGGTGACGGAGAGACTGAATTGTGTAAAACACAGAGCGGTGAGGACACAGACTCACTGTCGGGGTGAGAGAGACTGAATTGTGTAAAACACAGAGCGGTGAGGACACAGACTCACTGTCGGGGTGACGGAGAGACTGAATTCTGTAAAACACAGAGCGGTGAGGACACAGACTCACTGTCGGGGTGACGGAGAGACTGAATTGTGTAAAACACAGAGCGGTGAGGACACAGACTCACTGTCGGGGTGAGAGAGACTGAATTGTGTAAAACACAGAGCGGTGAGGACACAGACTCACTGTCGGGGTGACGGAGAGACTGAATTGTGTAAAACACAGAGCGGTGAGGACACAGACTCACTGTCGGGGTGAGAGAGACTGAATTGTGTAAAACACAGAGCGGTGAGGACACAGACTCACTGTCGGGGTGACGGAGAGACTGAATTGTGTAAAACACAGAGCGGTGAGGACACAGACTCACTGTCGGGGTGACGGAGAGACTGAATTGTGTAAAACACAGAGCGGTGAGGACACAGACTCACTGTCGGGGTGAGAGAGACTGAATTGTGTAAAACACAGAGCGGTGAGGACACAGACTCACTGTCGGGGTGACGGAGAGACTGAATTGTGTAAAACACAGAGCGGTGAGGACACAGACTCACTGTCGGGGTGAGAGAGACTGAATTGTGTAAAACACAGAGCGGTGAGGACACAGACTCACTGTCGGGGTGACGGAGAGACTGAATTGTGTAAAACACAGAGCGGTGAGGACACAGACTCACTGTCGGGGTGAGAGAGACTGAATTGTGTAAAACACAGAGCGGTGAGGACACAGACTCACTGTCGGGGTGACGGAGAGACTGAATTGTGTAAAACACAGAGCGGTGAGGACACAGACTCACTGTCGGGGTGACGGAGAGACTGAATTGTGTAAAACACAGAGCGGTGAGGACACAGACTCACTGTCGGGGTGAGAGAGACTGAATTGTGTAAAACACAGAGCGGTGAGGACACAGACTCACTGTCGGGGTGACGGAGAGAGACTGAATTGTGTAAAACACAGAGCGGTGAGGACACAGACTCACTGTCGGGGTGAGAGAGACTGAATTGTGTAAAACACAGAGCGGTGAGGACACAGACTCACTGTCGGGGTGACTGAATTGTGTAAAACACAGAGCGGTGAGGACACAGACTCACTGTCGGGGTGAGGAGAGACTGAATTGTGTAAAACACAGAGCGGTGAGGACACAGACTCACTGTCGGGGTGACGGAGAGACTGAATTGTGTAAAACACAGAGCGGTGAGGACACAGACTCACTGTCGGGGTGACGAGAGACTGAATTGTGTAAAACACAGAGCGGTGAGGACACAGACTCACTGTCGGGGTGAGGAGAGACTGAATTGTGTAAAACAGAGCGGTGAGGACACAGACTCACTGTCGGGGTGACGGAGAGACTGAATTGTGTAAAACACAGAGCGGTGAGGACACAGACTCACTGTCGGGGTGAGAGAGACTGAATTGTGTAAAACACAGAGCGGTGAGGACACAGACTCACTGTCGGGGTGACGGAGAGACTGAATTGTGTAAAACACAGAGCGGTGAGGACACAGACTCACTGTCGGGGTGACGGAGAGACTGAATTGTGTAAAACACAGAGCGGTGAGGACACAGACTCACTGTCGGGGTGAGAGAGACTGAATTGTGTAAAACACAGAGCGGTGAGGACACAGACTCACTGTCGGGGTGAGAGAGACTGAATTGTGTAAAACACAGAGCGGTGAGGACACAGACTCACTGTCGGGGTGACGGAGAGACTGAATTGTGTAAAACACAGAGCGGTGAGGACACAGACTCACTGTCGGGGTGAGAGAGACTGAATTGTGTAAAACACAGAGCGGTGAGGACACAGACTCACTGTCGGGGTGAGAGAGACTGAATTGTGTAAAACACAGAGCGGTGAGGACACAGACTCACTGTCGGGGTGACGAGAGACTGAATTGTGTAAAACACAGAGCGGTGAGGACACAGACTCACTGTCGGGGTGACGGAGAGACTGAATTGTGTAAAACACAGAGCGGTGAGGACACAGACTCACTGTCGGGGTGAGAGAGACTGAATTGTGTAAAACACAGAGCGGTGAGGACACAGACTCACTGTCGGGGTGACGGAGAGACTGAATTGTGTAAAACACAGAGCGGTGAGGACACAGACTCACTGTCGGGGTGAGAGAGACTGAATTGTGTAAAACACAGAGCGGTGAGGACACAGACTCACTGTCGGGGTGACGGAGAGACTGAATTGTGTAAAACACAGAGCGGTGAGGACACAGACTCACTGTCGGGGTGAGGAGACTGAATTGTGTAAAACACAGAGCGGTGAGGACACAGACTCACTGTCGGGGTGAGAGAGACTGAATTGTGTAAAACACAGAGCGGTGAGGACACAGACTCACTGTCGGGGTGAGAGAGACTGAATTGTGTAAAACACAGAGCGGTGAGGACACAGACTCACTGTCGGGGTGACGGAGAGACTGAATTGTGTAAAACACAGAGCGGTGAGGACACAGACTCACTGTCGGGGTGACGGAGAGACTGAATTGTGTAAAACACAGAGCGGTGAGGACACAGACTCACTGTCGGGGTGAGAGAGACTGAATTGTGTAAAACACAGAGCGGTGAGGACACAGACTCACTGTCGGGGTGACGGAGAGACTGAATTGTGTAAAACACAGAGCGGTGAGGACACAGACTCACTGTCGGGGTGAGAGAGACTGAATTGTGTAAAACACAGAGCGGTGAGGACACAGACTCACTGTCGGGGTGAGAGAGACTGAATTGTGTAAAACACAGAGCGGTGAGGACAAGACTCACTGTCGGGGTGAGAGAGACTGAATTGTGTAAAACACAGAGCGGTGAGGACACAGACTCACTGTCGGGGTGAGGAGAGACTGAATTGTGTAAAACACAGAGCGGTGAGGACACAGACTCACTGTCGGGGTGAGAGAGACTGAATTGTGTAAAACACAGAGCGGTGAGGACACAGACTCACTGTCGGGGTGACGGAGAGACTGAATTGTGTAAAACACAGAGCGGTGAGGACACAGACTCACTGTCGGGGTGAGAGAGACTGAATTGTGTAAAACACAGAGCGGTGAGGACACAGACTCACTGTCGGGGTGACGAGAGACTGAATTGTGTAAAACACAGAGCGGTGAGGACACAGACTCACTGTCGGGGTGAGAGAGACTGAATTGTGTAAAACACAGAGCGGTGAGGACACAGACTCACTGTCGGGGTGACGGAGAGACTGAATTGTGTAAAACACAGAGCGGTGAGGACACAGACTCACTGTCGGGGTGACGGAGAGACTGAATTGTGTAAAACACAGAGCGGTGAGGACACAGACTCACTGTCGGGGTGAGAGAGACTGAATTGTGTAAAACACAGAGCGGTGAGGACACAGACTCACTGTCGGGGTGAGAGATGAATTGTGTAAAACACAGAGCGGTGAGGACACAGACTCACTGTCGGGGTGAGAGAGACTGAATTGTGTAAAACACAGAGCGGTGAGGACACAGACTCACTGTCGGGGTGACGGAGAGACTGAATTGTGTAAAACACAGAGCGGTGAGGACACAGACTCACTGTCGGGGTGACGGAGAGACTGAATTGTGTAAAACACAGAGCGGTGAGGACACAGACTCACTGTCGGGGTGACGGAGAGACTGAATTGTGTAAAACACAGAGCGGTGAGGACACAGACTCACTGTCGGGGTGAGAGAGACTGAATTGTGTAAAACACAGAGCGGTGAGGACACAGACTCACTGTCGGGGTGACGGAGAGACTGAATTGTGTAAAACACAGAGCGGTGAGGACACAGACTCACTGTCGGGGTGAGAGAGACTGAATTGTGTAAAACACAGAGCGGTGAGGACACAGACTCACTGTCGGGGTGACGGAGAGACTGAATTGTGTAAAACACAGAGCGGTGAGGACACAGACTCACTGTCGGGGTGAGAGAGACTGAATTGTGTAAAACACAGAGCGGTGAGGACACAGACTCACTGTCGGGGTGACGGAGAGACTGAATTGTGTAAAACACAGAGCGGTGAGGACACAGACTCACTGTCGGGGTGACGGAGAGACTGAATTGTGTAAAACACAGAGCGGTGAGGACACAGACTCACTGTCGGGGTGAGAGAGACTGAATTGTGTAAAACACAGAGCGGTGAGGACACAGACTCACTGTCGGGGTGACGGAGAGACTGAATTGTGTAAAACACAGAGCGGTGAGGACACAGACTCACTGTCGGGGTGACGGAGAGACTGAATTGTGTAAAACACAGAGCGGTGAGGACACAGACTCACTGTCGGGGTGACGGAGAGACTGAATTGTGTAAAACACAGAGCGGTGAGGACACAGACTCACTGTCGGGGTGACGGAGAGACTGAATTGTGTAAAACACAGAGCGGTGAGGACACAGACTCACTGTCGGGGTGACGGAGAGACTGAATTGTGTAAAACACAGAGCGGTGAGGACACAGACTCACTGTCGGGGTGACGGAGACTGAATTGTGTAAAACACAGAGCGGTGAGGACACAGACTCACTGTCGGGGTGACGGAGAGACTGAATTGTGTAAAACACAGAGCGGTGAGGACACAGACTCACTGTCGGGGTGACGGAGAGACTGAATTGTGTAAAACACAGAGCGGTGAGGACACAGACTCACTGTCGGGGTGACGGAGAGACTGAATTGTGTAAAACACAGAGCGGTGAGGACACAGACTCACTGTCGGGGTGAGAGAGACTGAATTGTGTAAAACACAGAGCGGTGAGGACACAGACTCACTGTCGGGGTGAGAGAGACTGAATTGTGTAAAACACAGAGCGGTGAGGACACAGACTCACTGTCGGGGTGAGAGAGACTGAATTGTGTAAAACACAGAGCGGTGAGGACACAGACTCACTGTCGGGGTGAGAGAGACTGAATTGTGTAAAACACAGAGCGGTGAGGACACAGACTCACTGTCGGGGTGACGGAGAGACTGAATTGTGTAAAACACAGAGCGGTGAGGACACAGACTCACTGTCGGGGTGAGAGAGACTGAATTGTGTAAAACACAGAGCGGTGAGGACACAGACTCACTGTCGGGGTGACGGAGAGACTGAATTGTGTAAAACACAGAGCGGTGAGGACACAGACTCACTGTCGGGGTGAGAGAGACTGAATTGTGTAAAACACAGAGCGGTGAGGACACAGACTCACTGTCGGGGTGACGGAGAGACTGAATTGTGTAAAACACAGAGCGGTGAGGACACAGACTCACTGTCGGGGTGAGAGAGACTGAATTGTGTAAAACACAGAGCGGTGAGGACACAGACTCACTGTCGGGGTGAATTGTGTAAAACACAGAGCGGTGAGACACAACTCCTGAGGAGCTGAATTGTGTAAAACACAGAGCGGTGAGGACACAGACTCACTGTCGGGGTGAGAGAGACTGAATTGTGTAAAACACAGAGCGGTGAGGACACAGACTCACTGTCGGGGTGAGAGAGACTGAATTGTGTAAAACACAGAGCGGTGAGGACACAGACTCACTGTCGGGGTGACGGAGAGACTGAATTGTGTAAAACACAGAGCGGTGAGGACACAGACTCACTGTCGGGGTGACGGAGAGACTGAATTGTGTAAAACACAGAGCGGTGAGGACACAGACTCACTGTCGGGGTGACGGAGAGACTGAATTGTGTAAAACACAGAGCGGTGAGGACACAGACTCACTGTCGGGGTGAGAGAGACTGAATTGTGTAAAAACAGAGCGGTGAGGACACAGACTCACTGTCGGGGTGAGAGAGACTGAATTGTGTAAAACACAGAGCGGTGAGGACACAGACTCACTGTCGGGGTGAGAGAGACTGAATTGTGTAAAACACAGAGCGGTGAGGACACAGACTCACTGTCGGGGTGACGGAGAGACTGAATTGTGTAAAACACAGAGCGGTGAGGACACAGACTCACTGTCGGGTTGACGGAGAGACTGAATTGTGTAAAACACAGAGCGGTGAGGACACAGACTCACTGTCGGGGTGAGAGGAACTGAATTGTGTAAAACACAGAGCGGTGAGGACACAGACTCACTGTCGGGGTGAGAGAGACTGAATTGTGTAAAACACAGAGCGGTGAGGACACAGACTCACTGTCGGGGTGACGGAGAGACTGAATTGTGTAAAACACAGAGCGGTGAGGACACAGACTCACTGTCGGGGTGACGGAGAGACTGAATTGTGTAAAACACAGAGCGGTGAGGACACAGACTCACTGTCGGGGTGACGGAGAGACTGAATTGTGTAAAACACAGAGCGGTGAGGACACAGACTCACTGTCGGGGTGAGGAGAGACTGAATTGTGTAAAACACAGAGCGGTGAGGACACAGACTCACTGTCGGGGTGAGAGAGACTGAATTGTGTAAAACACAGAGCGGTGAGGACACAGACTCACTGTCGGGGTGACGGAGAGACTGAATTGTGTAAAACACAGAGCGGTGAGGACACAGACTCACTGTCGGGGTGAGAGAGACTGAATTGTGTAAAACACAGAGCGGTGAGGACACAGACTCACTGTCGGGGTGAGAGAGACTGAATTGTGTAAAACACAGGCGGTGAGGACACAGACTCACTGTCGGGGTGACGGAGAGACTGAATTGTGTAAAACACAGAGCGGTGAGGACACAGACTCACTGTCGGGGTGACGGAGAGACTGAATTGTGTAAAACACAGAGCGGTGAGGACACAGACTCACTGTCGGGGTGAGAGAGACTGAATTGTGTAAAACACAGAGCGGTGAGGACACAGACTCACTGTCGGGGTGACGGAGAGACTGAATTGTGTAAAACACAGAGCGGTGAGGACACAGACTCACTGTCGGGGTGACGGAGAGACTGAATTGTGTAAAACACAGAGCGGTGAGGACACAGACTCACTGTCGGGGTGACGGAGAGACTGAATTGTGTAAAACACAGAGCGGTGAGGACACAGACTCACTGTCGGGGTGAGAGAGACTGAATTGTGTAAAACACAGAGCGGTGAGGACACAGACTCACTGTCGGGGTGACGGAGAGACTGAATTGTGTAAAACACAGAGCGGTGAGGACACAGACTCACTGTCGGGGTGAGAGAGACTGAATTGTTTAAAACACAGAGCGGTGAGGACACAGACTCACTGTCGGGGTGAGAGAGACTGAATTGTTTAAAACACAGAGCGGTGAGGACACAGACTCACTGTCGGGGTGACGGAGAGACTGAATTGTGTAAAACACAGAGCGGTGAGGACACAGACTCACTGTCGGGGTGAGAGAGACTGAATTGTGTAAAACACAGAGCGGTGAGGACACAGACTCACTGTCGGGGTGACGGAGAGACTGAATTGTGTAAAACACAGAGCGGTGAGGACACAGACTCACTGTCGGGGTGAGGGAGACTGAATTGTTTAAAACACAGAATGGGGGGTAAACGACCCTCGTACCCGGTCGAAACAGATTCCCTTCACATCAGCCACAGAGCGTGGACCACGGTGGTCGTGTCGGCCTGTGGCCGATCCCTCGCAGGCGTCCACCCCCCACTCCCCCACCGCGCCGACTGGGCACCCCGTCACTTACCCCACGAAGTTCCCGGGGACGGTGATCTTGCGGCTGACCAGAGACTTCATAATGCGACTCACCACCTCGTACAGGGGTCCCGCCATATCCCGGCTCAGCTTCCCGTCGAACTTCTTCGCCACCTCCTCTCTGGGAAAGGAAGAGGGGCCGTGAGAGGTCCCGAAACAAAGCCCCCTCCCCCGCCACCCCACACCACAGAATCAGGCCCCCCCGGGTCAACTTTACAGTCGACAGTGGGCAGCTCAGCCAGTCCTTTCTGCTCGCGTGTTCTCCATGTCTAAACCTTCCCTATCCGTGTCCCTGTCCGAGTGTCGTCAATGTACCAGCCTCGACCACGTCCCCGGCAGCTCGTTCCACAGACAGACCACCCGTATCCCTCTAAACCTTTCCTGTCCGTGTCCCTGTCCGAGTGTCGTCAATGTACCAGCCTCGACCACTTCCCCTGGCAGCTCGTCCCGTAGACAGACCACCCGTATCCCTCTAAACCTTTCCTGTCCGTGTCCCTGTCCGAGTGTCGTCAATGTACCAGCCTCGACCACTTCCCCGGCAGCTCGTTCCACAGACAGACCACCCTCCAAGTGGAAAAAATTGCCTTCAGATCTCCGATTGAATCTCACTCTGCACTCTTTCCAGCTTAATGGCACCTTGCGTAATCTCCCCTACTATCGTACACCGAGTTCCCTCCATCCCTCGACACTCCCCACCGTTCACGGTGCGTGTCCTACCCTCGTACCCTGAGGGCCCCCTGTCCCTCGACACTCCCCACCGTTCACAATGTGTGTCCTACCCTCGTACGCTGAGGTCCCCCTGTCCCTCGACACTCCCCACCGTTCACGATGCATGTCCCACCCTCGTACCCCGAGGTCCCCCCGTCCCTCGACACTCCCCACCGTTCACGCTGTGTTACACCCGTCACCCACAGGCCCTCTCGCCCACACTCACTCGCTCATGTTCAATGTCAGACTCAGCTCATCATCCTTGGAGAAAAGCAGAATCAGGAAGTGATAGCGGGTCTGTCCTTGTTTGATTGGAGGATCCAGACTGATCTGTAATGCAAGACAGCCAATTAGATCGCAGGATGGCAGTGAGTGATGGGATGGTGTGGAGGAAGGTTCACTCTGTGTCTGACCCCGGGAGTGTGTGATGGGACGGTGCGGAGGGAGATTCACTCTGTGTCTGACCCCGGGAGTGTGTGATGGGACGGTGCGGAGGGAGATTCACTCTGTGTCTGACCCCGGGAGTGTGTGACGGGACGGTGCGGGGGGAGGGAGATTCACTCTGTGTCTGACCCCGGGAGTGTGTGATGGGACGGTGCGGGGGGAGATTCACTCTGTGTCTGACCCCGGGAGTGTGTGATGGGACGGTGCGGGGGGAGATTCACTCTGTGTCTGACCCCGGGAGTGTGTGATGGGACGGTGCGGAGGGAGATTCACTCTGTGTCTGACCCCGGGAGTGTGTGATGGGACGGTGCGGAGGGAGATTCACTCTGTGTCTGACCCCGGGAGTGTGTGATGGGACGGTGCGGGGGGAGATTCACTCTGTGTCTGACCCCGGGAGTGTGTGATGGGACGGTGCGGAGGGAGATTCACTCTGTGTCTGACCCCGGGAGTGTGTGATGGGACGGTGCGGGGGGAGATTCACTCTGTGTCTGACCCCGGGAGTGTGTGATGGGACGGTGCGGGGGGAGATTCACTCTGTGTCTGACCCCGGGAGTGTGTGATGGGACGGTGCGGGGGGAGATTCACTCTGTGTCTGACCCCGGGAGTGTGTGATGGGACGGTGCGGAGGGAGATTCACTCTGTGTCTGACCCCGGGGGTGTGTGATGGGACGGTGCGGAGGGAGATTCACTCTGTGTCTGACCCCAGGGGTGTGTGATGGGACGGTGCGGAGGGAGATTCACTCTGTGTCTGACCCCGGGGGTGTGTGATGGGACGGTGCGGAGGGAGATTCACTCTGTGTCTGACCCCGGGGGTGTGTGATGGGACGTGCGGAGGGAGATTCACTCTGTGTCTGACCCCGGGGATGTGTGATGGGACGATGCGGAGGGAAATTCACTCTGTGTCTGACCCCGGGGGTGTGTGATGGGACGGTGCGGAGGGAGATTCTCGCTGTGTCTGACCCCGGGAGTGTGTGATGGGACGGTGCGGAGGGAGATTCACGCTGTGTCTGACCCCGGGAGTGTGTGATGGGACGGTGCGTAGGGAGATTCACGCTGTGTCTGACCCCGGGAGTGTGTGATGGGACGGTGCGGAGGGAGATTCACTCTCTGTCTGACCCCGGGAGTGTGTGATGGGACGGTGTGGAGGGAGATTCACTCTGTGTCTGACCCCGGGAGTGTCTGATGGGACGGTGCGGAGGGAGATTCACTCTGTGTCTGACCCCGGGAGTGTGTGATGGGACGGTGCGGAGGGAGATTCACTCTGTGTCTGACCCCGGGAGTGTCTGATGGGACGGTGCGGAGGGATATTCACTCAGTGTCTGACCCCGGGAGTGTGTGATGGGACGGTGTGGAGGGATCGCCACCTAGTGTCTGACCCCGAGAGTGTGTGATGGGACGGTGCGGAGGGAGGTTCACTCGGTGTCTGATCCCGGGAGTGAGTGATGGTATGGTGTGGAGGGAGATTCACTCTCTGTCTGACCCTGGGAGTGTGTGATGGGACGGCGTGGGGGGAGATTCACTTGGTGTCTGATCCCGGGAGTGAGTGATGGGACCGTGCGGAGGGAGATTCACTCTGTGTCTGACCCCGGGAGTGTGTGATGGGACGGTGTGGAGGGAGATTCACTCTGTGTCCGACCCCGGGAGTGTGTGATGGGACGGTGTGGAGGGAGATTCACTCTGTGTCTGACCCCTTTTTTTTTAATACAAATTTCTTTATTACAAATGTCGGTGCTATAAAATATTTACAAACCCAGTGACTAACATATTTACTACACTACAAACAGACAATACATCTTAAACCAATATATTGCCATCCTCATCAATGATGGCATTTACACCCCGCGGAGCCCAACGGTCCCGGAACACCTCTACGGTCGCCGTGGACTGTGCGTATTCCTTTTCAATGTTCACCCGGGCACGAACATACCCCCTAAACATAGCCAGGCAGTCCGCCCGGGGAGAACCTCCTGCCACCCTTTTCCAGGAGCCACGGATGGCAATTTTCGCCAGCCCCAGGAGCAAGTTGACAAGGACATCCTCATCCCTCTGTGCCCCCCTCCTTACTGGATGACCATATATAAATAGGGTGGGACTGAAATGCAACCAGAAGGCGAGAAGCAGCCCACGCAAAAACGCGAAAAGGGGCTGCAGCCTCACACACTCCACGTACATGTGGTACACGGTCTCCTCCAGCCCGCAGAAGTGACACGCGGCTGGGAGATCCGTGTACAGACTAAAGAACTTATTGCAGGGCACCGCTTTATGCAGCACCCTCCAGCCGAGATCCCCAAGGTGCATGGGGAGGACTCCCTTGTAAAGGGACTTCCATTGGGGACCCCCCTCACCTCCAGGTGGAAAGACCGACCGCCATGGCGTGTCGGGACGGTGGACAAAGGCTAGGAAGTGGAGGGTGTGGAGCAGCAGCCCATAAAGGTACCTCCTGCCTGCATCCCTGAATGGGATTGTGGGTGTCGATGAAAGACGGCTCAAGTTGTGTGGATTCGTCTCTCGGGTAAGGCTGCGGGGCCTGGGCCCGACGAGCAGCTCAGCTTGAGTCGATCCACACACCTGAGCCGCACCGACATCCGCTGAGGCAGGGCAAGGGTCGGCCAGGACCCCGCCCTCTGCCAGAGGAGGGGATTCCCGGCCTGAGGCAACCATGTTCCAGACTCTCAGTAGGTCCTGATAGAAGCCGGGCAGCCTCTGCAAAGCAGCACGGCTGACGCCTGCCGGTGGTAGCTGCATATCTTCGTGAAGGCAGCAGCCCCTCCGGAGGAAGAAAGTCGCCAACACGTGCCACCTGGGAGGGCGCTCGGCGTACAGGAATCTCTGCAGAATCCTGAGGCGGAGAGCCGCCAGTCGTGTGCGTACACACACCAGCGACTGTCCGCCCTCTCCTACTGGGAGACTCAGAACCGCTGCAGAGACCCAGTGTTTCCTGTTTCCCCAGAAGAAGTCCACCAGCTTCCTCTGCATTCTCGCAACAAAAGGGGCAGGGGGGGCCAAGGTGACCATCCGGTACCACAACATGGAGGCCACCAGCTGGTTTATGACCACCACCCTGCCTCGATAGGAAAGCACCCTGAGAAGGCCTGACCAGCGCCCTAGCCGGGCCATGACCTTTGTCTCCAGGTCCTGCCAGTTCGCCAGCCAGGTCTCCCTAGAAGGACTCAGGTAGACTCCCAGATAGAGAAGACGTCTGGTGCTCCACTCAAAAGCTCTCATCTCCTCCGGCAGGGAGTCCACCTGCCACTGGCCTACTAAGAGTCCGGAACATTTCGCCCAGTTGATCCTGCCGGAGGATGCCGCCGAGAAAACATCTTGGCACTCGCGCATCCTCCGCAGGTCACAGGGATCTGTCATCATGAGGAGTACGTCATCGGCGTAGGCCGAGAGGACGACCCTCATGTCCGGTTCGCGCAGAACCAGACCTGTCAGCCTTCGCCGAAGAAGGCCGAGGAATGGCTCGACACAGATCGCATACAGTTGACCGGACATGGGGCACCCTTGACGCACTCCTCTTCGGAAGTGGATAGGTCCTGTCAGTGATCCGTTGATCTTAACTAGGCACTCTGCGGCAGAGTACAGGAGCCGAACTCGGGCCACAAAGTGTGGTCCGAGCCCAAAAGCCTGCAGGGTGCCCAGCAGGAAACTGTGGTCCACCCGGTCAGACGCCTTCTCCTGGTCAAGAGAAAGAAACGCTGCCGGGGTCCCAGTCTCCTGGAGCAGGTGGATCAGGTCCCGTACTAGGTGGACATTGTCCTGGATGGAGCGGCCCGGGACCGTGTAAGATTGGTCAGGATGGACCACCTGTCCAATTACCGAACCCAGACGGTTGGCCATTGCCCGGGCGAAGATCTTGTAGTCCGCGCACAAGAGGGAGACCGGCCGCCAGTTCTTTAGCAGGCGGAGGTCTCCCTTCTTGGGCAGTAGGACCACAACAGCTCTTCGCCATGAGAGGGGCATTTCTCCGGTGGCTAGGCTCTCCCCTAGGACAAGGCTGTAATCATCCCCCAGGACATCCCAAAAAGCCTGATAAAACTCAACACTCAGTCCATCCAAACCAGGGGACTTGCCCCTCCGGAGTTGCCGAAGGGCAGTGGACAGCTCCTCCCGAGTCAGGGGGGCATCCAGACGCACTGCATCCTCTGGACTGACCTTAGGCAAATCCTTCCAGACCTCATTGCACGCCTCCGCATTTGACGGATCAGGCGAGAATAAGGACCGATAGAATGAACGGACCTCGTTGTTAATTCCATCAGGGTCCGTGATGGAGGAGCCATCGGCAGCCAGCAATTCCACTAGCTGCTTTTGAACTCCCCGCCACCTCTCCAACGAGTAGAAGAAGGGTGAGCCACGGTCCAAATCCTGCAGCATTTGGATCCGTGACCTCACGTACGCACCTCGGGACTGCTGAAGCTGCAAGTCCCTTAGTGCGTCCTTCTTCTCCTGGTATTCCTGCCACAGCTGCTGGTCTCCAGTGGTCGGACCGAGGCGGGACTCCAGGTCAAGCAACGCTCTCTCAAGCCGCTCAATCTCAGAGCCCCGCCCTTTGGTCGACCCCCTAGTGTACTCCCGACATAAAAACCGGATGTGGGCTTTGCCCACATCCCACCATAGCCGTAGGGAGCAGAACTCTCTCCGCCTCTCCTTCCAGGAGACCCAGAACGCTCGGAACGAATCCCGGAAACGGCTGTCCTCCAGCAGCCGGTTGTTAAAATGCCAATACCCGGATCCCACCCGAGGGTGTAGTGGAATAAATTCCATCCACACAAGGTGATGATCCGAGCACGACACTGGCCGCATGGAGGACGCCGACACGCGGGAGGCGTAGGCCCGAGAGATGTAAATGCGGTCTATCCTGGAACCTCCTTCTCTAGACCTTCTCGAGAAGGCGCTAGAGTTGGGGTGAAAATTCCGCCAGCTGTCCACCAAGTCAAAGGAGCCGACTAGCTCCTTTAACTTTTTTGCTGATGCTGGGTCGCGTTGGAGGCCCGAACGGTCCTCCGCCTCGAGGGTACAATTGAAATCTCCCCCGAGGATGACGCAGTCCCCAGGATCGATGGAGCTCAGCAGGGTGGACAGCTGACAGAATAGGCGCGTCTGCATCACACCGCGCCTGGGAGCGTACACATTGATAAAATGCAATGGTACGCCATCCAGGCGCACAACCAGGTGGAGCAGACGGCCGGGCACAACGTCTTGGACTCTTTCAATTACTGGCTGGAAGGTCGGGGCCAACAGGATCGCCACCCCGCTAGAAATGGAGCTGAGGTGGCTCATGTAGACCCCGCCCTGCCACTCCAGGAGCCAAGCAGACTCGTCCCCAGGGATGGTATGGGTTTCCTGCAGGAAACTCACCGTATACCGCCCATCCCTGAGGACTGAGAGATTGTTATGCCTGCGAAGAGGACCCCTGCTGCCGTTTACATTGAGACTAGCTATGGTAAGCTTCATGGCGGGAACACACTAGGTCTCAGCAGCTGCGCCCATTTCGGTGAGAGCGGAGGCGCCTTCCACCACACTGTCCGGAAAGAAAGCAAGGATACCTTTTGCTTTCCGGGCTCGAGCGGTACCAGCAACACCCTGTGACCCACCATCCCCCGTAGGAGCGAGGCTGCTTCTCCCTCTGATGTCCCTTACTAGGTCATCCAGGAAAGATTTTAGTTGCCGTCTGTCGTTCCCCACCACCGCATTCCTCTTTCCCTTTCCCTTTCGTCTGAGGATGACTCGCAGGGACCTCACCAGCCTCGGCATGCTGGGCCAGCGAAGCGAGGCTAGCTGAGGCCGGTGCTTGGCACCCTCAGAGGTGAGAATGAAATGCTTAATTTCCTCTACAGGTATCAATGGGGATTTCTCAGGAGGGGTGAGGATGTCCATTGTTTCACTATCGAAAGAGTCCCCCTCCAACCCGTCACTGCAGACAGAATCCCCATCGGCCTCCCCGCATGTTCCAATAGATGGCTGCGCCTGCGACCCACACAGCGCAGCGGGCACCTCGCTCTTACCTGCCTTCTCCACCGTCGCATCAGCCTCATCCACATTTGCGACAGTGGAGAGACAATCCCCAGGGACTCCCTGCAAGTCATTTATTGCTGGGGTCGATGTGCACAGAATATCGTCCTCCCTAGGGGGCAGGCATAGAGGGGAACCCGGCACCTTTGGTCCAAGGGATTCATAAGCCGCCTGGTGCTGAGAATGAGAGAGCTTTGCCTCGTCTCCTCTTACACTATTCGGTACACTGGCCTCCAGAGAGGCGCTGACTTGTAGGTCCTGGGTGGAGGCCTCCAGGGCTGCCTCGTTTGTGCAAACAGGCCTATCACAAGCTTTTTGCACAACCACACCATCTACCCCAGGACTGGTGGCTACATCTGAGGACTCAGGTTTAGAACCAACCCCTACCCGGATTCCCACCCCTTCCTGGGACTCCCCCGCATCTACATCCCCTGCCCTCTTGCGGGAACGTTCCCTTCTCCTCTTCACGCTGGAGGAGCACACAGGTGCAGGCTTCACCGATGGGGCGGCGCCTTCTGTTTCCATCGCCCCGTCTGCTTGCGCACCTCCCCGAGCCCCACGCTCCACTTCAGACGAAATGGGTGTGAGCTCTGCGGCCTCAAAGGCCCGCTTCTTACTATGTTTGGATTTCCCCTTTGCCTTCTTACTCCGCACAGACTCCACCCCGTCCCCCACCTGAACTACAGGGAGAGGAGCAGGGACCGACCCAACCGTAGAAGTAGGGACAGGGGTAGGGGTAGGGGCAGGGTGAGGGGCTGGGGCAGGATCACGGGCGGGGGCAGGGTCAGATGCAGGTGCAGGCGCACGCGCAGGAGTAGGATCAGGGGCAGAGGTAGCTGCGGCACTGGTGCCCGAAGTGGGCTCCCTCGGGTTCCGGGCGGCAGGACAGTCCCTCCGAAAGTGCCCCACCTCCCTGCACGCATGGCACCGTGGGCGCTCGGAGCTCCAGTACACCTGATAATCTACTCCCTCGTGCCGGACAGTAAAGCGGCCCTCAACATCGTCCTCCCTTTCCAGCTGCATGAAAACCTGACGCCGGAAAGAGATTACGGTGCGGAGGGTGCGTCTCTTAAATTTGTGTCGGATGGCAGTAATCTCCGACCTTACTTGCCCTAAACGGGCCAGTGGGGGAAGCAAGTCCTCATTTGGAATGAAAGGCTTAACATGCCCAAGCACGATACGTTGCGTGGGGGCCGTCACCAGCTCCATAGGTAAAAAGATGGTGTCCACCGTGACTCCCCTGCTTAGGGCCCGGTGCACTAGCTCTTCATTCACCAGATAGAACACCGCCTTTCCGAACTCCTTCTCGGTGGCCAGAATACCACCTTTCCCCACAAGGTCCTCCATTGCCTCCGTACACTTTTCTAGTGTCATTCCAGGGCGCAAAATACATTGCACCCCACGTTCCACCTTCACCGACCGAAACAGGGCGTTGTCCGAGGCCGGGGAGGCAGCCGCCCTTGCGTAACTCCCCGAAGGCCCGCGACTCCCTGGAGACCGGTCCGGCATGCTGGCGCTCTTTCCAGTCCGAGAATTTTGCGGCGGTGCCAGTTAGAAGTCCTGGAGCGAGTCGAATAACTGGCCGGGAAAGTTTGCAGTCGACAGTTCCTCGCTGGCTCGGCGCCAGGAAAGGCTCCGTCGGACTTGCAGAGACCCAGGCCGGGAGAGGCCGAAACGTCCTTCCAGATGCTCCGGCACCGGCACCGACACCGGACGAAAAATCAGGAAAACAATGGAGGAGGAACGTTGCCCCGATGTCAATGGGGGGAAAACGACGGCGTTTGCCTCCGGTTTTGGAGCGAACCGGCTTACTGGCGAGTTGCCAGCGGCCGCAGCTGGGACGCAGTAAGCAGCCGCCAACAAACCCAGTCCAAACCGGCAGCAAAAACTCCACACCGAGCTTCCACGCCAACGCCGTCACTCACTCAGTTGTCCAAGAGACTTTTAGAGCCACCTCCAAAGTATTCCACGAACTTTATCCAGTAGTTTTCCTTCGATTTCTCCCAGCTCAGTCAGCACAGCTCCTCTCTGTGTCTGACCCTGGGAGTGCGTGATGGGACGGTGTGGAGGGAGATTCACTCTGTGTCTGACCCCGGGAGTGTGTGATGGGACGGTGCAGAGGGAGATTCACTCTGTGTCTGACCCCGGGAGTGTGTGACGGGACGGTGTGGAGGGAGATTCACTCTGTGTCTGATCCCGGGAGTGACTGATGGGACGGTGTGGAGGGAGATTCACTCTGTGTCTGACCCCGGGAGTGTGTGATGGGACGGTGTGGAGGGAGATTCACTCTGTCTGACCCCGGGAGTGTGTGACGGGACGGTGTGGAGGGAGATTCACTCTGTGTCTGACCCCGGGAGTGTGTGATGGGAAAGTGCAGAGGGAGATTCACTCTGTGTCTGACCCCGGGAGTGTGTGACGGGACGGTGCGGAGAGAGATTCACTCTGTGTCTGACCCCGGGAGTGTGTGATGGGACGGTGCGGAGGGAGATTCACTCTGTGTCTGATCCCGGGAGTGACTGATGGGACGGTGTGGAGGGAGATTCACTCTGTGTCTGACCCCGGGAGTGTGTGATGGGACGGTGTGGAGGGAGATTCACTCTGTCTGACCCCGGGAGTGTGTGACGGGACGGTGTGGAGGGAGATTCACTCTGTGTCTGACCCCGGGAGTGTGTGATGGGAAAGTGCAGAGGGAGATTCACTCTGTGTCTGACCCCGGGAGTGTGTGACGGGACGGTGTGGAGGGAGATTCACTCTGTGTCTGACCCCGGGAGTGTGTGATGGGACGGTGCGGAGGGAGATTCACTCTGTGTCTGATCCCGGGAGTGACTGATGGGACGGTGTGGAGGGAGATTCACTCTGTCTGACCCCGGGAGTGTGTGACGGGACGGTGCGGAGGGAGATTCACTCTGTGTCTGACCCCGGGAGTGTGTGATGGGACGGTGCGGAGGGAGATTCACTCTGTGTCTGACCCCGGGAGTGACTGATGGGACGGTGTGGAGGGAGATTCACTCTGTGTCTGACCCCGGGAGTGTGTGACGGGACGGTGCGGAGGGAGATTCACTCTGTGTCTGACCCCGGGAGTGTGTGATGGGATGGTGTGGAGGGAGATTCACTCTGTGTCTGACCCCGGGAGTGTGTGATGGGAAAGTGCAGAGGGAGATTCACTCTGTGTCTGACCCCGGGCGTGTGTGACGGGACGGTGTGGAGGGAGATTCACTCTGTGTCTGACCCCGGGAGTGTGTGATGGGACGGTGTGGGGGGAGATTCACTCTGTGTCTGACCCCGGGAGTGTGTGATGGGAAAGTGTGGAGGGAGATTCACTCTGTGTCTGACCCCGGGAGTGTGTGACGGGACAGTGTGGAGGGAGATTCACTCTGTGTCTGACCCCGGGAGTGTGTGACGGGACGGTGCGGAGGGAGATTCACTCTGTGTCTGACCCCGGGAGTGTGTGACGGGACGGTGCGGAGGGAGATTCACTCTGTCTGACACCAGACTCACCACGAAGAACATCTGCCTCTGGTCCTTGTGCGGGAGCAGGAAGAGGCGAAGGACGGTCGTGTAGGGGATCTTGTAGTCGAAGGTCTTTCCGTGAAGGTGCAGGAAGGTGGGATAGATTCGGATGTCGTACCGGCCACGAGGGGTCAGGCACTGGAGCTCCCGGAAGATGCAGAGGGCGTCTCCCGTCGCCTGGATGATGTCGGCCTGTGACAGGACGTTCTGGGAGAAGGCCTGTGGGATGAGAAGGCCAAGAGTGACACAGGAGGAGGGGGTGGGGTGAGTGAGAGGATCTCACCTTCCCTCTGCTGCAGAGGTCCAGTTCTCTCCGTCTCTCTCTCTCACTGCACAGACACCCAGCAACAGTAATTTGCCATCTAAGCCTGTCCCATATCCCCCTCTATGTCTAAACCTTTCCTATCCGTGTCCCTGTCCGAGTGTCGTTAATGTACCTGCCTCGACCACTTTCTCTGGCAGCTCGTTCCATAGACGGACCACCATCTGGGTGAAAAATTTGCCCCTTGGTCCTTTATGAAATCTCTTTCCCCTCTCCTGTGCCCTCTGGTTCCTGATTCCCCGACCCTGGGGAAAAAGTCTGTGCACATTCACCCTATCGGTGCCCCTCGTGGTTTTACGCACCTCTGTAAGGTCACCCCTTCGCTCCAGGGAATAAATTCCCAACCTGCCCGACCTCTCTCCGTAACTCAGACTCTCGAGTCCAGGCGACATCCTCGTAAATCTCCCTCTGCACTCTTCCCAGCTCAACGGCGTCTTTCCCACAGCAGGGCGACCAAAACCGAACACAGTACTCCAAGTGCAGCCTCACCAACGTCTTGTACAACTGTGACGTGACCTCCCGTCTCCTGTACTCGGTGCCCTGACTGACGAAGGCTGGCGTGACAAACGTCTTCTTCACCGGCCCATCTACCTGTGACTCCACTTTCAGAGAACTGTGTCCCTGTACCCCGAGGTCCCTCTGTTCTACAACACTCCCCAGGGTCCCTGTCTACCTGTGACTCCACTTTCAGAGAACTGTGTCCCCTGTGACGAGAATACACATAAAATTAAGATGTTTGCTGGCCTGGGCTAGCATCAGTGGCATCAGCAGTTGGTCTGCCACCTGCCCTCAGGGGAAGGAGAGATAAGGAACAAACGAGCAGCGTCTGGAGATGTGTAATGAAGGGATGTGGGAGGGAGAGCTGTCTGGAGCGGCTCCCCCTTTGAACCCTGAACTGTTTGAAGTATGGACAGGCGATACCCCAGCAGGGGGATAAAAAGGGACAGGTTCGCTAAGACAGACACACACGCCACCCGAGGTAACGAGACCCTGGAAGCGGTGCGCCTCCCATGAGTGGGTGAGAAGTACCAGACAACGACAAGGGTGGAAAGGTACGATCAGGGGGAACCCGGTGTGTGTCCGCCCTTGCCTGGGTGCCGGGTTCACTGCAGAGGATTGACCGCATCTGGAGGAGGGGTCACAGTCGGTGACCTCAGGTGACATCACCAAGGACCCGCCCAAAAGTTGCTTGTGAGCCATCTCGCCTGTCTGTGAGTGAAGCCGTTCTGAATGATCAGTTGTTCCTGTTCTCTCTGTCTCTCTTCCCCCACCTTGTCCATCGCCATGGCAACGATTACTGCGAACTGAACTGGACTGAACTTTGAGTCATTTTTAAATTTGGTCATTTACCCCTAGACAACGATAGAGCTTGATTGATGCTGTTATCTTAATTCTGTGCACATGTGTGGTTATCATTGTTGAACTGTTGCATTTATTATCCTTTCGATTACTGTTTTCCTTGTTTCTTTAATAAAACTTTCTTAGTTCGAGTACTCCAGACTCCAATTGAGTGATCCATTTCTGCTGGTTTGGCAACCCAGTTACGGGGTATGTAACACCCCGTACCCCGAGGTCCCTCTGTCCTATAACACTCCCCAGGGTCCCTGTCTCCCTGTGACTCCACTTTCAGAGAACTGTGTCCCTGTACCCCGAGGTCTCTCTGTTCTACAACACTCCCCAGGGTCCCTGTCTCCCTGTGACTCCACTTTCAGAGAACTGTGTCCCCGTACCCCGAGGTCCCTCTGTCCTACAACACTCCCCAGGGTCCCTGTCTCCCTGTGACTCCACTTTCAGAGAACTATGTCCCTGTACCCCGAGGTCTCTCTGTTCTACAACACTCCCCAGGGTCCCTGACTACCTGTGACTCCACTTTCAGAGAACTGTGTCCCCGTACCCCAAGGTCCCTCTGGTCTACAACACTCCCCAGGGTCCCTGTCTACCTGTGACCCCACTTTCAGAGAACTGTGTCCCCGTACCCCGAGGTCTCTCTGTTCTACAACACTCCCCAGGGTCCCTGACTACCTGTGACTCCACTTTCAGAGAACTGTGTCCCTGTACCCCGAGGTCCCTCTGTTCTACAACACTCCCCGGGGTCCCTGAATACCTGTGACTCCACTTTCAGAGAACTGTGTCCCTGTACCCCTGGGTCCCTCTGTCCTACAACACTCCCCAGGGTCCCTGTCTACCTGTGACTCCCACCGTTCACTGTGAAATCGGATCTGCCTTTGCAGAACTTGTGTGAATTAAACTGCATTTGCCACTTGTCGGCCCAGCTGAGTACAATTCCTCTGTTGTTCCTAATCTCCTGCCCCCTCACTCAGCTCTGCAACTCTCACCCTCATTCCCACCCGCCCCCCTCACCTCCCTCGCACGCTCTGTCCCCCGCAGCCCGCCCGCCCCGCCTCACCTCGACGGGGTCCACGCCGTCCTCCTGCGAGGGGGGGACGTAGAAGCGGACCTCCATGAGGGAGACCTGCGCGTCGTCGCTCTGGTGGAATTCCAGGGTCACCTCGTTCTTGCCCGTGGTGCACTGCGAGACGTTGGTCAGGGGGATCTCGAAGGCGGTCTGGTCGCCGATGTCGAACGACAGCAGCTGCCCTGCGGAGGTGGTGGGCGGGGGGAGAGTCAGATACCCGAATCAGCGGAGCCCCCCCAGTTCCACCCCTTCACGCGCACACACACACACATCTGTCTCCTCCCCGTCACCCCCCACCCTCTCCCGACCCCGTCCCCGGCCTTACCGCTGAAGCGCGCAGTCCCCCAGTTCCACCCCTTCACACACATGTCCTTCTCCTGCAGTTCCAGCTGGTAATTGCTCCGGAAAAACTCCGCCATCCGGTCAAAATCCTGCGGCGGGAGACGACCATGAGACGCAGGAACTTAACTCAGCCGTTCGGCCCATTTAGCTCACTGCAAGATCCCACAGCGGCTCATTCACTGTCCCTCTCAACCCCATCCTCCTGCCTGCCCCCCCATAACCTTTGACACCAATGTTCCCGCTAATTTTTAGTCAGTGTGCGCAAAAATCTTATGCCGTGCAATTTTTTGTCCTGTGAGAAAAGTACGTGCACACTGAATGCACGTGGGACAGTTTATGTACGTTTACAAAATACTGTGCAGTTTTATGTCAAGAACAGCAGCAAAATAACATCTTTAAGTCACACACTTTTTAGGCCTCGTTTAGGCCGTTTGGGGAATGTGTCTGTAGTCTTTCAATCCATCTCCTCTCTGCTCTTTTTCTTTGGAGGTTTGACCAGTTTATGTTGGTTTCCAGGCCCAGGATTGCTGAGGAGTACATTCCAAGCTCCAGCAAGTGCCTACTAACTGGTCTGTTTTGGTTTCCTTTAACAACAGGAATTCTGCAGATGCTGGAAATTCAAGCAACACACATCAAAGTTGCTGGTGAACGCAGCAGGCCAGGCAGCATCTATAGGAAGAGGTGCAGTCGACGTTTCGGGCCGAGACCCTTGGTCAGGACTAACTGAAAGAAGAGCTGGTAAGAGATTTGAAAGTAGGAGGGAGAGGGGGAGATCCGAAATGATAGGAGAAGACAGGAGGGGGACGGGATGGAGCCAAGAGCAGGAAAGTTGATCGGCAAAAGGGATATGGGGCTGGACAAGGGAGAGGATCATGGGACGGGAGGCCGAGGGAGAAAGAAAAGGGGAGGGGGGGGAAGCCCAGAGGATGGGCAAGAAGTTATAGTGAGAGGGACAGAGGGAGAAAAAAAAAAGAGGAAAAAAGGGGGAAAGAAAAAAACCATGATAATAATACATAAATAAATAAGGGACGGGGTACGAGGGGGAGGTGGGGCATTAATGGAAGTTAGAGAAGTCAATGTTCATGCCATCAGGTTGGAGATATTTAATTTTTTATTTATTTTAATTTTTATCATATTTCAGTCACTCAGTTATTTTCTCTCTGTCCTGTCTTTGGCATTTACCCGTTCTTTGTAAACTCTATCTCAACTAATAGAACGTCCATCGTATTGATAGCTTTTGATTCTCATTAACGTATCCAAATAACGTTCACCGAAACGGTTTCTCAGCTTGTTTCTGAGTTGATTCATCAGGCTAAAATCCCGCTCACAGTCCACACTTGACGCAAGAAAGGTTCCCCCAATGTCCATCAACTGTGCAAGGTCGCAAAACTGTTCATTTTGAAGTACAAATGCCACCATTTGAGAAAAGTTTGAAATCGGTTTGGATTTAATTTTTTCTTGCATGGAAAAGTTGAAATCATTAAACTGTCTAACTATTACAATATTTGAAAATCATTATACTATAGACATAAGGCATTAACTCAGTGGTCAAAGAACACTCAGGCTGTCTACAAGAAGGGTCAGACCCGTCTCTATTTCCTGAGGAGACTGAGGTCCTTTAACATCTGCCGGACGATGCTGAGGATGTTCTACGAGTCTGTGGTGGCCAGTGCGATCATGTTTGCTGTTGTGTGCTGGGGCAGCAGGCTGAGGGTAGCAGACACCAGCAGAATCAACAAACTCATTCGTAAGGCCAGTGATGTTGTGGGGATGGAACTGGACTCTCTGACGGTGGTGTCTGAAAAGAGGATGCTGTCCAAGTTGCATGCCATCTTGGACAATGTCTCCCATCCACTACATAATGTACTGGGTGGGCACAGGAGTACATTCAGCCAGAGACTCATTCCACCGAGATGCAGCACAGAGCGTCATAGGAAGTCATTCCTGCCTGTGGCCATCAAACTGTACAACTCCTCCCTTGGAGGGTCAGACACCCTGAGCCAATAGGCTGGTCCTGGACTTATTTCCTAGCGTAATTTACATATTACTATTTAACTATTTATGGTTGTATTTCTATTTAATTATTTATGGTGCAACTGTAACGAAAACCAATTTCCCCCGGGATCAATAAAATATGACTAAGACTTAAGTTGTTTATCGTCAAATGTGGAGTCACAATCTGTAATTGCGGAGAAATCAAAAGCTGACTTTGATCTCTGCTGGGTTTGATCATTTTCGCTCTCGCTCATCTGCACTCAACCGTAACATGCGTAGCACTCCTGTAACGGGTAATGACGGGTTCTGTTGCCTGAGCTTTTGCACACCGTCCAAATGCGATTTACTTGCCAAATGACGCTTCAAAAAGTCAAGTTTCCAAATATCATCCCACTTCTTTCCACTAGCAATTCTCCAGCAACTTTCGCATCACGACAATACAAACAGATAACATAGAACAGTACAGCTCAGTACAGGCCTTTTGGCCCACAATGTTCTGCCGACCCTCAAACCCTGCCTCCCGTATAAGCCCCCACCTTAAATTCCTCCATAGTGTTTCTTAAACTTCACTAGTGTATCTGCCTCCACCACTGACTCAGGCAGTGCATTCCACACACCAACCACTCTCTGAGTAAAAAACCTTCCTCTAATATCCCCCTTGAACTTCCCACCCCTTACCTTAAAGCCATGTCCTCTTGTATTGAGCAGTGGTGCCCTGGGGAAGAGGCGCTGGCTATCCACTCTCTATTCCTCTTATTATCTTGTACACCTCTATCATGTCTCCTCTCATCCTCCTTCTCTCCAAAGAGTAAAGCTCCCTTAATCTCTGATCACAGTGCATACTTTCTAAACCAGGCAGCATCCTGGTAAATCTCCTCTGTACCCTTTCCAATGCTTCCACATCCTTCCTATAGTGAGGTGACCAGAACTGGACACAGTACTCCAAGTGTGGCCTGACCAGAGTTTTATAGAGCTGCATCATTACATCACGACTCTTAAACTCTATCCCTCGACTTATGAAAGCTAACACCCCATAAGCTTTCTTAACTACCCTATCCACCTGTGAGGCAACTTTTAGGGATCTGTGGACATCTACCCGGAGATCCCTCTGCTCCTCCACACTACCAAAAGTTTCCGAATCATACGTAAATATTTCTCGCAGCTGAACGTTCATGACCTCATGAGCTTTCGGTGTAACAGTTTCTACTATTTTGTTAAGCCATTCAACTTTAAACAAATTTGGAGTTCCTTTGCCCTTCACATCTTTTAAATTCGACATAGTGAATCAATATTTTTTCTAGTAAAAACTCGGTAAGCTGTCTACAGGATTTGAAACAGATCTTTGTAAACTGTATGATATGAACACTGTCCGCCAAACGTGGCCGCCGCCATGATGCAGCTGTACAAACCGGAACAGGATAGGTGAGGTGACGTAAATTAGTGACGTGCAGTGTGGTATTTGAAAAACCGACTATCTAGTTAACAGAAGCAGTTAGCTAAAAGATTTTCAATAAGTATAATTATCAACTACGACATTATTTTAGGTAACTGACCTTCTGTGCACACATTGGTTTACTTTGTGCGCTGGGTGAAAAATGTGCGTGCGTGCGCACAGTTTAGAGGGTACTACGTTTGACACCCTTACTGAGAATCTATAATCAACCTCGTCCCTTCTACCCGATGCCTCGTCCCCCACAGCCACCCATGGCAACGAATTCCACAGATTCACCACCATCTGGCTATAGAAATAACTTACTACTGGACGTCCTCTCTATTCTGAGGCTGTGTCCTCTGGTCCGAGACTCCCCCCACTACAGGAAACATCCTCTCCACATCCACTCTATCTGTGTCCTCTGGTCCTAGACTCCCCCACTACAGGAAACATCCTCTTCACATCCACTCTATCCGTGTCCTCTGGTCCTAGACTCCCCCCACTACAGGAAACATCCTCTCCACATCCACTCTATCTGTGTCCTCTGGTCCTAGACTCCCCCACTATAGGAAACATCCTCTCCACATCCACTCTATCTGTGTCCTCTGGTCCTAGACTCCCCCACTATAGGAAACATCCTCTCCACATCCACTCTATCTGTGTCCTCTGGTCCTAGACTCCCCCACTACAGGAAACATCCTCTCCACATCCACTATATCTGTGTCCTCTGGTCCTAGACTCCCCGACTATAGGAAACATCCTCTCCACATCCAGTCTATCTGTGTCCTCTGATCCTAGACTCCCACACCGTAGGAAACATCCTCTCCATATCCACTCTATCTGTGTCCTCTGGTCCTAGACTCCCCCACTATAGGAAACATCCTCTCCACATCCACTATATCTGTGTCCTCTGGTCCTAGACTCCCCCACTACAGGAAACATCCTCTCCACATCCACTCTATCTGTGTCCTTTGGTCCTAGACTCCCCCACTACAGGAAACATCCTCTCCACATCCACTCTACCTGTGTCCTCTGGTCCTAGACTCCCCCACCATAGGAAACATCCTCTCCATATCCACTCTATCTGTGTCCTCTGGTCCTAGACTCCCCCCACTATAGGAAACATCCTCTCCACATCCACTCTATCTGTGTCCTCTGGTCCTAGACTCCCCCACTATAGGACACATCTTCTCCACATCCACTCTATCTGTGTCCTCTGGTCCGAGACTCCCCCACTATAGGACACATCTTCTCCACATCCACTCTATCTGTGTCCTTTGGTCCTAGACTCACCCACTATAGGAAACATCCTCTCCACATCCACTCTATCTGTGTCCTCTGGTCCGAGACTCCCCCACTACAGGAAACATCTTCTCCACATCCACTCTATCTGTGTCCTCTGGTCCCAGACTCCCCCACTATAGGAAACATCCTCTCCACATCCACTCTATCCGTGTCCTCTAGTCCCAGACTCCCCCACTATAGGAAACATCCTCTCCACAACCACTCTATCCGTGTCCTCTGGTCCCAGACTCCCCCACTATAGGAAACATCCTCTCCACAACCACTCTATCTGTGTCCTTTGGTCCTAGACTCCCCCACTACAGGAAACATCCTCTCCACATCCACTCTATCTGTGTCCTTTGGTCCTCGACTCCCCCACTACAGCAAACATCCTCTCCACATCCACTCTATCTGTGTCCTCTGGTCCTAGACTCCCCCACTACAGGAAACATCCTCTCCACATCCACTCTATCTGTGTCCTCTGGTCCTAGACTCCCCCACTGTAGGAAACATCCTCTCCACATCCACTCTGTATAATCCTTTCAATAGGCAATGGGTTTGACTGAGTGGCCCCCCCCAGGCCTCTCCCCACACACAATTCATCATTGTCATTATGTGTCGTGTCATATGCCATAAGTGATCACGATCTTTCCAGGATTGTGATTGTTCTTAGCAAATTTTTCTACAGAAGTGATTTGCCGTTGCCTCCCTCTGGGCAGTTATTTTTTTTTACAAGATGGGTGACCCCAGCCATTGTCAATACTCTTCGGAGATTGTCCGCCTGGGGTCAGAGGTCGCAGAACCAGGACTTGTGATCTGCGCCGGCCACTCATACGACCGTCCACCACCTGCTCCCACGGCTTCTGGTGACCCTGATCGGGCGGCTAAACAGGAGCCACAGCTCGCCCGAGGGTGACCTGCTGGCTTGCGGAGGGAAGATGCGCCTCACCCCTCCTTTGGTAGAGACGCATCTCCACTCCGAAATCCGTCTTTCGTCGATAAGGGGGCCCAAAATTGCTCGCGATACTGCAAGTGCGGTCTGACTTAGAAAGGCTCTGCGTTACATCATCCAGAAGACGTCACCCCTCCCCGTACTCGTCCCGCGTCCCACAGCGCCCGTGGCGGCCCCCCCTCCCCTCGCTCACCGACTCGCGGAAGCCATCGTATTTGTAGAGGCCTCCGCTGTGCAGCTGGAGCTTGAGACCGTACCCGCGGGCCACCCTCCTCCAGACCCCGTCGCGGACCTCGGACGCGGGGACGCTGTCCACCTTCCCTGTCTTGCTGTTCTTGAAGACGATGTTCTGGCGGCTGAGACGCAGGCGTCCGTCCACCTGAATTGCAGCGAGTGGGGGGGGGGGGACCGGGATGCAAAGAAACCGTCGCAGCAAGAGGGGAGAGACAGAGAGAAAAACACATCAGAAAATCGACTGCACAGATTCACATCCTGTCCCCAGACACACTCGAAAACAAAAACACACCACCTCACCGCGGTGCCACCATTAACGACCCCCATCACCCAGGACATGCCCTCTTCTCATGGCTAATATCAGGGAGGAGGCTCAGGAGCCTGATACACACACACACACACACACACGCAACGATTCAGGCATGGCTTCTTCCCCTCCGCCAGGTTTCTGAACGGCGTTTCTACAATGAACACCACCTCCCAAAAACACAGACTCACCCACACACGGATCTGTAACACTGACGCCACACTGTCAGAGTGACCCAGACACCCTCCTCACGGTGAGAGGGGTCACACACACTGAACAGTCCCTGTCTCACACACACACTCACACACAATCTATAACACTGACACACAACAGGGTGACCCAGACACCCCTCCTCACGGTGAGAGGGGTCTTTCCAACACACACAGACTGAGCGGCCCCGGGGCGAGCTGAACCCGGCCATGGAGACCCAGACACCCCCCCGGACACAGACGGACGGCCCGGGGGCCAGCAGGTCCCGGCAGGGCCGCACCAGGGAGACCTGGACACAGATGGAAGGCCCCGGGGAGACCCGGACACCCCCCCCCCCCCGGACACAGACGGACGGCCCTGGGGCCAGCGGGGGGACCCGGACACCCCACCCCCGGACACAGACGGACGGCCCCCGGGGCCAGTGGGTCCCGGCAGGGCCGCACCAGGGAGACCTGGACACAGACGGACGGCCCCGGGGAGACCCGGACACCCCCCCCCCCCCCGGACACAGACGGACGGCCCCGGGGCCAGCGGGGAGACCCGGACACCCCCCCGGACACTGACGGACGGCCCCGGGGGGACCCGGACACCCCCCCGGACACAGACGGACGGCCCCGGGGAGACCCGGACCCAGACGGACACCCCCCCCGGACACAGACGGACAGCCCCGGGGAGACCCGGACACAGACGGACACCCCCCCTGGACACAGACGGACGGCCCCGGGGAGACCCGGACACCCCCCCGGACACAGACGGACGGCCCCGGGGGGACCCGGACACTGACGGACGGCCCCGGGGCCAGCGGGGAGACCCGGACACCCCCCCGGACACAGACGGACGGCCCCGGGGAGACCCAGACACCCCCCCGGACACTGACGGACGGCCCCGGGGAGACCCGGACACTGACGGACGGCCCCGGGGAGACCCGGACACCCCCCCGGACACTGACGGACGGCCCCGGGGAGACCCGGACACTGACGGACGGCCCCGGGGAGACCCGGACACCCCCCCCGGACACTGACGGACGGCCCCGGGGCCGGCGGGGAGACCCGGACACTGACGGACGGCCCCGGGGCCCGGACACTGACGGACGGCCCCGGGGGAGACCCGGACACCCCCCGGACACTGACGGACGGCCCCGGGGCCGGCGGGGAGACCCGGACACTGACGGACGGCCCCGGACACTGACGGACGGCCCCGGGGAGACCCGGACACCCCCCGGACACTGACGGACGGCCCCGGGGCCGGCGGGGAGACCCGGACACCCCCCCGGACACTGACGGACGGCCCCGGGGCCGGCGGGGAGACCCGGACACTGACGGACGGCCCCGGGGCCGGCGGGGAGACCCGGACACTGACGGACGGCCCCGGGGCCGGCGGGGAGACCCGGACACCCCCCCGGACACTGACGGACGGCCCCGGGGAGACCCGGACACCCCCCCCGGACACTGACGGACGGCCCCGGGGCCGGCGGGGAGACCCGGACACTGACGGACGGCCCCGGACACAGGGACGAGACCCGGACACCCCCCCGGACACAGACGGACGGCCCCGGGGAGACCCGGACACCCCCCCGGACACAGACGGACGGCCCCGGGGAGACCCGGACACTGACGGACGGCCCCGGACACACCCCCCCGGACACTGACGGACGGCCCCGGGGCCGGCGGGGAGACCCGGACACTGACGGACGGCCCCGGGGAGACCCGGACACTGACGGACGGCCCCGGGGCCGGCGGGGAGACCCGGACACCCCCCCGGACACTGACGGACGGCCCCGGGGAGACCCGGACACCCCCCCGGACACTGACGGACGGCCCCGGACACCCCCCCGGACACTGACGGACGGCCCCGGGGAGACCCGGACACTGACGGACGGCCCCGGGGCCGGCGGGGAGACCCGGACACCCCCCCGGACACTGACGGACGGCCCCGGGGCCGGCGGGGAGACCCGGACACCCCCCCCGGACACTGACGGACGGCCCCGGGGCCGGCGGGGCCGCACCAGGCTGCCTTTCTGCTCCAGGAACACCTCGTTGTACTCCAGCACGTCGGCCGCCGCCATCTTGTCCCTCCCCCCCGCTCCCCTCTCCGCGCCACCGGAAGTGACGTCGCCCGGCCGCCCGCCACGGCGATTATCTCTGATTTTCTTCCCCCCCCGGCCCACCCACTCTCTCTCCGATTTAAAACACAAAACCGGGCGTTTTTGGAAAAGCCCCGCTCTTCTTTTATGCTAACCCGTCTTGGTTTTTTACCCCCCCACACCTCCTCCAATCCCGGGGCGGCGGGGTCAGGGGTCGTTGCTGGGCGTGACGTCACGGCGCTCGCTTCCCCCTCCCCCCAACCGCTTTATCCGGGGTGATTTTTTAAAAATATTTTTTTGCTTTGCGCTGCCAGCTTTGTGGGTTTTTTTTTGCTGTTAGTTGTCTCTCCAAACCCTGGTGGGGCAGGTTGGGAGGGAATTAAACTTTCTGCGTGTTTTCGCCCTGCGTTACGAGGGCGGTGACGTCATCGCCCGCTGACGGAATGACGTACGCCTCCTGACGGAATCACGCACGCCGCCTTATTCAGGGGGCTTTTTAATTCCCTGGTTTCTCTCCCAGCTCCGACTCTTAATCCTTACTGGACCTGCACCCCGCCGGGAAGGGTGCTGGTGGATGCAGGGAGGAGTGTCTCTTCCCGCCTTGTCCAGCGGGGGTTTGGGCGCCTTCAGAGGGCCCCCCCATCTCCAGGGCAACACGGCCCAATCTCGCCCCCGTCCCTGCGCCTTGTCGTGTTTGGTTTTTTTTTGGCAGAGAAATCATATTTGCGTGCAGAAGTAGGGGGGCGTTGAACCGGTTTGTGGTTCAGGGTAGGCGGGGCTGGGCTGGCGTGATGACGTTTCCCCCCCGGGCTGGGCGGAGCGTCGCCGGTGACGTCAAACGGGGCGGGGCGGAGAGTTGCGTCGGTGACGCGGCCCACGGAGGGGGGTGTGGCCAGTGAAAGTGTTGGGGGGGCGGGCAAGTGAAGGGAGCCGAGGCACGTCAGCGGTGGGCGGGGCGGATGCAGATGAGGTGGGCGGTGCTATGCAAATGAAGGGCGTGGCCACGCCCCCCGGCTAGGCGGGGCGGCTCCCGTCCCGTCCCGTCCCGTCCCGGAGCCCCGGAGTTGCGCCGCCGTCCAGCAGCCGAGGGAGCGCCGTGTGTCCGCTCCGCCGGCCGAGGGAGCGCCTCCTCCTCCCCCCCCCACCGTCCCGTGTCTGTGTGTGAGTGTGCCCGCTCCGCCGCCCGAGGGAGCGCCTTCCTTCACTCGCTCCCGGTCCCCGCGGACCCCGGGCTCCGCCTGCAGGGCAAGGACGGGCCGAGTGGACGCCGGCCGGAGCAAGCCATCGGCAGGGCGGCTGGTCCGTCCCGGCTAGGACATCGGCGGAGGGGGGCGAGGAGGTGAGAGGGGCGAAGTTGCCCCGGAGTCGGGGCGAGTGAGGGAGGGGACGGGAGGGGAGGGGTGCGGTAACTGGGAGAGAGGGCAGGGGGAGTGTGGGAGGAGGTGGAGAGGAAGGAGAAAGCTGGAGGGAGTGAAGAACAGGGAGAGGGGAAGAAGAATTAGGGAGGGGATTGAAAGGGGAGGGATGGGGAGGGGTTCAGAGGGATTGAGGGGTGGCAGTGACTGAGTGGGGAGGATGGGTGAGGGAGGTGGACGGGGGAAGGGGTTGAGTGAGGAGGTGGAGGGCGGGAGGATGGGAGGGAGGGCAAGAGGACTTGGAGAGGAGAGTGAGGGAGAGGTGAGTGACCTGGAAGGAATGGAGTGGGAGAGGGAAATGGAGGAGGAGGAGAGCAGAGAAAGGGTCACTCCACACGGAAATGAGGCCACTTAGCCCGACCGGGCTGTGCTGGCTGCCCTGGACCTGTCCTAACTGCCCACGTTGTCCCCCAAATCCAGGCATGCCTGAGCTTGGGAGCCTTTTTTCCGAATCGTTTCCTGTCCGTTGCCATTCCGGTGGGGCGAGGGTGGAGGTTTTGCTGGGGTCAGCGATTGCCAACTCTACTTGTCTGGCTAGGCACAGAAAGATCCCAGCCCCAGGGAGGGGGACCCTGTCTGGCCATCTGATGCCTCTGGAAATTGGAAATTTAACCAATTTCCCCCGGGATCAGTTAAGTATGACTATGACAATGACTATGCCTCTCCCCCGCATCTCTCTGTGTCTCCCCTCCCTCCCTCTCTTCCCCATCTGATTGTCTCTCCCTTTCCCTCTCCCTCTCCTTCCCATCTGTGTCTCTCTCTGTCCTTCCCAGCCCCAGGTTCACTCCAAACAGAGTCGGTGGGGGGGGGGGCGCGATACTGAGACGGCAGAAAACTCTCATTGCCGGGAGGGATAGGAGGCAGGGAGGGGGCAGAGTGGACTTGGAGCCTGGGAGAGCCGGATTGGGGGAGGGAAGAAGAGCTGACGATGGGGTTTGAGAGCAGTGGACTTTCGTACAGCGGTTGACACACCAGGCACTCTCACACAAACTCGGAGATAACAGTTAATTATTAAACGCCGGACTGGACTTGTTCACAGAGGCCATGTGCAGTACAGAAACAGAAAGAGACACACACGACACACAAACACGGACCCACACACTCAGGCATGCAAACACACACATATACACGCGTGCACATGAACACAGGCGTGCACACAGACGGACATGCACAGACTCGTGCAGATGTTTGCACGTACGCAGACTCGCCTCACTCCTCTATCATGCACTGGAAGATCGGTGGTTGGTGGACAGTGCAGGTATCTCTCCCCCCCCCCCCCCCCAGGACACGGTGGGCTGCAGATCCGGGGAGAAAGGTGGCAAATGCAGTTAAATACTGAGAGTTGTCCATAAAACCTGGTTGTCCCACCGATAGGTAGACAGGGTGGAGAAGAAGCAGCAATTAATCAGTTAGCAGATGTCTCCACAACAGTTGATGTCGTTTCCAGTGAGGACGGTTATCGTGATTTACTGGGGGGGGGGGGCTGGGCCGAGATACGGCAAACACAGTTTAATTCAGATGAGTGTGAGGTGTGTTGTGTTTGGGGAAGTCAGATCCAGGATGTGAATTTAACAGTGCACAGTGGGACCCTGGGGAGTGTTGTAGAACAGAGAGACCTCGGGGTACAGGGACACAGTTCCCTGAAAGTGGGGTCACAGGTCGACGGGGACCCTGGGGAGTGTTGTAGAACAGAGGGACCCCGGGGTATGGGGACACAGTTCTCTGAAAGTGGAGTCACAGGTAGACGGACCCCGGGGAGTGTTGTAGAACAGAGGGGCCCAGGGGTACAGGGACACAGTTCCCTGAAAGTAGAGTCACAGGTAGACAGGGACCCTGGGGAGTGTTGTAGAACAGAGAGACCTCGGGGTACAGGGACACAGTTCCCTGAAAGTGGAGTCACAGGTAGACGGGGACCCCGGGGAGTGTTGTAAAACAGAGAGACCTCGGAGTACGAGGACACAGTTCTCTGAAAGTGGAGTCACAGGTAGACAGCGACCCTGGGGAGTGTTGTACAACAGAGAGACCTCAGGGTACAGGGACACAGTTCTCTGAAAGTGGGGTCAGAGGTAGACAGGGACCCTGGGGAGTGTTGTAGAACAGAGGGACCCAGGGGTACAGGGACACAGTTCCCTGATAGTGGAGTCACAGGTAGACAACAACCCTGGGGAGTGTTGTAGAACAGAGGGACCTCGGGGTACAGGGACACAGTTCTCTGAAAGTGGAGTCACAGGTAGACAGGCCGGTGAAGAAGACGTTTGTCACACTGGCCTTCGTCAGTCAGGGCACCGAGTACAGGAGACGGGAGGTCACGTCACAGTTGTACAAGACGTCGGTGAGGCCGCACTTGGAGTACGGTGTTCGGTTTTGGTCGCCCTGCTGTGAGAAAGATGCCGTCGAGCTGGGAAGAGTGCAGAGGGAGATTTAGGAGGATGTTGCCGGGACTCGAGGGACTGAGTTACGGAGAGAGGTCAGGCAGGTTGGGACTTTATTCCCTGGAGCGTAGGGGTGACCTTACAGAGGTGCGTAAAACCACGAGGGGCACAGATAGGGTGAATGTGCACAGACTCTTCCCCAGGGTCGGGGAATCAGGAACCAGAGGGCACAGGTTTAAGATGGGGGGGTAGGGGTGGAAGGAATCTTTTTCACCCAGGTGGTTGTCCGAGCTGCCAGAGGAAGTGGTCGAGGCAGGTACATTGACGACACTCGGACAGGGACACAGATAGGGAAGGTTTAGAGGGATACGGGTGGTCTGTCTGTGGAACAGGCTGCCAGAGGAAGTGGTCGGGGCAGGTACATTGACGACACTCGGACAGGGACACGGATAGGGAAGGTTTAGAGGGATACGGGTGGTCTGTCTGTGGAACAGGCTGCCAGAGGAAGTGGTCGGGGCAGGTACATTGACGACACTCGGACAGGGACACGGATAGGAAAGGTTTAGAGGGATACGGGTGGTCTGTCTGTGGGATGAGCTGCCAGGGGAAGTGGTCGGGGCAGGTACATTGACGACACTCAGACAGGGACACGGATAGGGAAGGTTTGGAGGGATACGGGTGGTCTGTCTACGGAACGAGCTGCCAGGGGAAGTGGTCGGGGCAGGTACATTGATGACACTCGGACAGGGACACGGGTAGGGAAGACAAATCAGTTTTACTGTTCTGCTACAGTCTGGTGGGGAGGAAGGACTTTTTCTTGTGTTGACTCTGGTTCACATTTGCAAATCCTAAATCTCGGGCGTGTCTTTGTGCACACTCTCTCATGCTCGATGTGACTCAGTGAATTCTCATCGCAAAACCGTTCCAGAGAGATTTGGGATCAGTCAGCAGAGGAAATGGTGGGGAGAGTGTGTGTGATCCCACAGGGAGTGAAACCACAGGTGGGGGCATATCTGAGTGCAGACAGTGGGGGTCCTCCATTACAGGCTGGTATCTGATCCAGGGGTTCAGGGTGTTTATATATAGAATAACAGATTCCCGGCAGTGGGTTACAAACTGGGATCTAATCCAGGGGTTCGGGGGGTTTATATATAGAATAACAGATCCCCGGGAGTGGGTTACAGACTGGGATCTAATCCAGGGGTTCGGGAGGTTTATATATAGAATAACAGATTCCCGGCAGTGGGTTACAAACTGGGATCTAATCCAGGGGTTCGGGGGGTTTATATATAGAATAACAGATCCCTGGGAGTGGGTTACAGGCTGGGATCTAATCCAGGGGTTCAGGGGGGGTTTATATATAGAATAACAGATTCCCGGCAGTGGGTTACAAACTGGAATCTAATCCAGGGGTTCGGGGGGTTTATATATAGAATAACAGATTCCCGGCAGTGGGTTACAAACTGGGATCTAATCCAGGGGTTCGGGGGGTTTATATATAGAATAACAGATTCCCGGCAGTGGGTTACAAACTGGAATCTAATCCAGGGGTTCTCGGGGTTTTTATATAGAATAACAGATCCCCGGGAGTAGGTTACAGACTGGGATCTAATCCAGGGGTTCGGGGGGGGCAGGGGTTATATATGTACCCCGTGGATTCAGGTTCATTGGGTCACAGGGTTGGTACATGTTGGCCTAATTAAGCGGCTTGCCCAGGTCGTGGAAGTTTCACAGTTAAAGGTCAAGCTGAGGAATAAATCCCATTTTAAGATGAAATACCAATCAAATCAGACCACTGTCAATACTACCGCCGAACCAGAACACTGTGCATTGGTTCCTGACGGTTATCGACAGAGGAATTCACACAGTGTACGCCGTTGTGTTCTTTTGACTGACTGTGAATGAACTCAATTAGCGTAGGCACCCTGTGCAGATAATGCTCTGCCTCCCTTCAATGCCTTCGAAGACGGCACCCTCCAAATCTTCCTTTTCATTGGAACATTCAAGGTGATTGACGATACCTTCAAACTATTCGTAGTTGCTGACTTGCTGAATTAGTGAAATCATTTCACTTTCACTCCCGGTCGTTCCTGGCATCACCAAGCCCGAATATTTGAAACCGCGGTGAGCAAAGTTGTCTTACTGCTGACTTCTCACCAACTATCAGTGACAAAAATCACTGCTTTTTGAACACAAATACCTGTAACTGAGACTTTTTCAAAACTGTTTGCTCTGAGCACAGTTCAGAGCACGCTCTAACGATCACACAAGTACAAGCAGTCTCCTGACCCGATTAAGCGGCACAGCGTCCCGAATAAGCGAAGAGAATCCCGGCTATTTTCTCCATCAGTTTCTGTTCTTTTAAGAGTTGTCCCAAGTAAACCGACGGCCAAATTAACTGGAATTCATTGTGTATAAAATAGCAGGATCCTGGGAGTGGGTGACAGACTGAGATCTAATCCAGGGGTTCGGGGGGGGGTTATATATAGAATAACAGATCCCCGGGAGTGGGTCACAGACTGGGATCTAATCCAGGGGTTTGGGGGTTTATATATAGAATAACAGATCCCCGGGAGTGGGTTACAGGCTGGGATCTAATCCAGGGGTTCGAGGGGTTTATATATAGAATAACAGATCCCCGGGAGTGGGTTACAGACTGGGATCTAATCCAGGGGTTCGAGGGGGTTTATATATCAAATAACAGATCCCCGGGAGTGGGTTACAGGCTGGGATCTAATCCAGGGGTTAGTGGATGTTTATATATAGAATAACAGATCCCCAGGAGTGGGTCACAGACTGAGATCTAATCCAGGGGTTCGAGGGGTTTATATATAGAATAACAGATCCCCGGGAGTGGGTTACAGGCTGGGATCTAATCCAGGGGTTCGGGAAGTTTATATATAGAATAACAGATCCCCGGGAGTGGGTTACAGGCTGGGATCTGATCCAGGGGTTCGGGGGTTTATATATAGAATAACAGATCCCCAGGAGTGGGTCACAGACTGAGATCTAATCCAGGGGTTCGAGGGGTTTATATATAGAATAACAGATCCCCGAGAGTGGGTTACAGGCTGGGATCTAATCCAGGGGTTCGGGAAGTTTATATATAGAATAACAGATCCCCGGGAGTGGGTTACAGGCTGGGATCTAATCCAGGGGTTCGGGAAGTTTATATATAGAATAACAGATCCCTAGGGGTGGGTTACAGACTGGGATCTAATCCAGGGGTTCAAGGGGTTTATATATAGAATAACAGATCACCGGGAGTGGGTTACAGGCTGGGATCTAATCCAGGGGTTCGGGAAGTTTATATATAGAATAACAGATCCCCAGGGGTGGGTTACAGACTGGGATCTAATCCAGGGGTTCGGGAAGTTTATATATAGAATAACAGATCCCCAGGGGTGGGTTACTGACTGGGATCTAATCCAGGGGTTCGGGGGGTTTATATATACAATAACAGATCCCCGGGAGTGGGTTACAGACTGGGATCTAATCCGGGGGTTCGGGGGGTTTATATATAGAATAACAGATCACCGGGAGTGGGTTACAGACTGGGATCTAATCCGGGGGTTCGGGGGGTTTATATATAGAATAACAGATCACTGAGAGTGGGTTACAGACTGGGATCTGATCCAGAGGTTCGGGGGGGGGGTTATATATAGAATAACAGATCCCCGGGAGTGGGTTACAGGCTGGGATCTGATCCAGGGGTTCGGGGGGTTTATATATAGAATAACAGATCCCCGGGAGTGGGTTACAGACTGGGATCTGATCCAGGGGTTCGGGGGGTTTATATATAGAATAACAGATCCCCGGGAGTGGGTTACATCCCTCAATCCAGTCAGGGGTTTGGTGTGAGGGTGTTGTAGTTTGGAATGACTGGTGTTTGGAAGTGTTGTGCAGGCTGGGAATGTTCCAGCTCTCTGCCTGGTTACGCAAAGTGTAACACATCCCTGTGAGTGACTCATATGCTGGAAATTTAAGTTGAAACTGGGAGTTTTGGTCAGATAATTTGGCAACGATGGCTGGACTTTCAGGCTGAACAAGTTTTTTTTTCAACTGCTCAACCTTAACTGAATATCTCACAGTCGTCATCGCTCCGCACCGTCCCATCACACATTCCCAGGGTCAGACACAGAGTGAATCTTCCTCCACACCGTTCCATCACACACTCCCGGGGTCAGACACGGGGTGAATCTCCCTCCGCACCGTCCCCATCACACACTCCCGGGGTCAGACACAGAGTGAATCTCCCTCCGCACCGTCCCATCACACACTCCCGGGGTCAGACACAGAGTGAATCTCCCTCCGCACCGTCCCATCACACATTCCCGGGGTCAGACACAGAGTGATCTCCCTCTGCACCGTCCCATCACACACTCCCGGGGTCAGACACAGAGTGAATCTCCCTCCGCACCGTCCCATCACACACTCCCGGGGTCAGACACAGAGTGATCTCCCACCACACCGTCCCATCACACACTCCCGGGGTCAGACACAGAGTGAATCTCCCTCCGCACAGTCCCATCACACATTCCCGGGGTCAGACACAGAGTGAATCTCCCTCCACACCGTCCCATCACACACTCCCGGGGTCAGACACAGAGTGAATCTCCCTCCGCACCGTCCCAACACACACTCTTGGGGTCAGACACAGAGGGAATCTCCCTCCGCACCGTCCCATCACTCACTCCCAGGGTCAGACACAGAGTGAATCTCCCTCCGCACCGTCCCGTCACACACTCCCGGGGTCAGACACAGAGTGAATCTCCCTCCGCACCGTCCCATCACACACTCCCGGGGTCAGACACAGAGTGAATCTCCCTCCACACCGTCCCATCACACACTCCCGGGGTCAGACACAGAGTGAATCTCCCTCCATACCGTCCCATCACACACTCCCGGGGTCAGACACAGAGTGAATCTCCCTCCGCACCGTCCCGTCACACACTCCTGGGGTCAGGCGCAGAGTGAATCTCCCTCCACACCGTCCCATCACACACTCCCGGGGTCAGACACACAGTGAAGCTCCCTCCGCACCGTCCCATCACACACTCCCGGGGTCAGACACAGAGTCAATCTCCCTCCGCACCGTCCCATCACTCACTCCCAGGGTCAGACACAGAGTGAATCTCCCTCCGCACCGTCCCGTCACACACTCCCGGGGTCAGACACAGAGTGAATCTCCCTCCACACCGTTGCATCACACACTCCCGGGGTCAGACACAGAGTGAATCTCCCCCCGCACCGTCCCATCACACACTCCCGGGGTCAGACACAGAGTGAATCTCCCTCCACACCGTCCCATCACACACTCCCGGGGTCAGACACAGAGTCAATCTCCCTCCGCACCGTCCCATCACTCACTCCCAGGGTCAGACACAGAGTGAATCTCCCTCCGCACCGTCCCGTCACACACTCCCGGGGTCAGACACAGAGTGAATCTCCCTCCACACCGTTGCATCACAC
>NW_026948201.1:130000-250000 GCF_963921235.1 Mobula hypostoma
CGGGTGGAGACGGTGTTTTAAACCACGTGGGGGTCCGTGACGGGTGGAGACGGTGTTTTAAACCACGTGGGGGTCCGTGACAGGTGGAGACGATGTTTAAAACCACGTGGGGGTCCGTGACGGGTGGAGACGATGTTTTAAACCGCGTGGGGGTCCGTGACGGGCGGAGATGATGTTTTAAACCACGTGGGGCTCTGTGACGGATTGAGACGATGTTTTAAACCACGTGGGGGTCCGTGACAGGTGGAGACGATGTTTAAAACCACGTGGGGGTCCGTGACGGGTGGAGACGATGTTTTAAACCACGTGGGGGTCCGTGACGGGTGGAGACGATGTTTAAAACCACGTGGGGGTCCGTGACGGGTGGAGACGATGTTTTAAACCACGTGGGGGTCCGTGACGGGTGGAGACGGTGTTTTAAACCACGTGGGGGTCCGTGACGGGTGGAGACGATGTTTAAAACCACGTGGGGGTCCGTGACAGGTGGAGACGATGTTTAAAACCACGTGGGGCTCCGTGACGGGTGGAGACGATGTTTAAAACCGCGTGGGGGTCCGTGACGGGTGGAGACAGTGTTTTAAACCACGTGGGGGTCCGTGACGGGTGGAGACGGTGTTTTAAACCACGTGGGGGTCCGTGACGGGTGGAGACGATGTTTTAAACCACGTGGGGGTCCGTGACGGGTGGAGACGATGTTTTAAACCACGTGGGGGTCCGTGACGGGTGGAGACGGTGTTTTAAACCACGTGGGGGTCCGTGACGGGTGGAGACGATGTTTTAAACCACGTGGGGGTCCGTGACGGGTGGAGACGATGTTTAAAACCACGTGGGGGTCCGTGACGGGTGGAGACGATGTTTTAAACCACGTGGGGGTCCCCAGACGGGTGGAGACGATGTTTAAAACCACGTGGGGGTCCGTGACGGGTGGAGACGGTGTTTTAAACCACGTGGGGGTCCGTGACGGGTGGAGACGATGTTTTAAACCACGTGGGGGTCCGTGACGGGTGGAGACGATGTTTTAAACCACGTGGGGGTCCGTGACGGGTGGAGACGATGTTTAAAACCGCGTGGGGGTCCGTGACGGGTGGAGACGATGTTTAAAACCACGTGGGGGTCCGTGACGGGTGGAGACGGTGTTTTAAACCACGTGGGGGTCCGTGACGGGTGGAGACGATGTTTTAAACCACGTGGGGGTCCGTGACGGGTGGAGACGGTGTTTTAAACCACGTGGGGGTCCGTGACGGGTGGAGACGGTGTTTTAAACCACGTGGGGGTCCGTGACGGGTGGAGACGATGTTTTAAACCACGTGGGGGTCCGTGACGGGTGGAGACGATGTTTTAAACCACGTGGGGGTCCGTGACGGGTGGAGACAGTGTTTTAAACCACGTGGGGGTCCGTGACGGGTGGAGACGATGTTTTAAACCACGTGGGGGTCCGTGACGGGTGGAGACGGTGTTTTAAACCACGTGGGGGTCCGTGACTGGTGGAGACGATGTTTTAAACCATGTGGGGCTCCGTGACGGGTGGAGACGATGTTTTAAACCACGTGGGGGTCCGTGACGGGTGGAGACAATGTTTAAAACCACGTGGGGGTCCCCAGACGGGTGGAGACGATGTTTAAAACCACGTGGGGGTCCGTGACGGGTGGAGACGATGTTTTAAACCACGTGGGGGTCCGTGACGGGTGGAGACGATGTTTTAAACCACGTGGGGGTCCGTGACGGGTGGAGACGATGTTTTAAACCACGTGGGGGTCCGTGACGGGTGGAGACAATGTTTTAAACCACGTGGGGGTCCGTGACGGGTGGAGACGATGTTTTAAACCACGTGGGGGTCCGTGACAGGTGGAGACGGTGTTTTAAACCACGTGGGGGTCCGTGACGGGTGGAGACGATGTTTTAAACCACGTGGGGGTCCGTGACGGGTGGAGATGATGTTTTAAACCACGTGGGGGTCCGTGACGGGTGGAGACGATGTTTTAAACCACGTGGGGGTCCGTGACGGGTGGAGACGGTGTTTTAAACCACGTGGGGGTCCGTGACGGGTGGAGACGATGTTTTAAACCACGTGGGGGTCCGTGACGGGTGGAGACGATGTTTTAAACCACGTGGGGGTCCGTGACGGGTGGAGATGATGTTTTAAACCACGTGGGGGTCCGTGACGGGTGGAGACGATGTTTTAAACCACGTGGGGGTCCGTGACGGGTGGAGACGGTGTTTTAAACCACGTGGGGGTCTGTGACGGGTGGAGACGGTGTTTTAAACCACGTGGGGCTCCGTGACGGGTGGAGACGATGTTTTAAACCACGTGGGGGTCCGTGACGGGTGGAGACGGTGTTTTAAACCACGTGGGGCTCCGTGACGGATGGAGACGATGTTTTAAACCACGTGGGGGTCCGTGACGGGTGGAGACGATGTTTTAAACCACGTGGGGCTCCGTGACGGGTGGAGACGATGTTTAAAACCACGTGGGGGTCCGTGATGGGTGGAGACGATGTTTTAAACCACGTGGGGGTCCCCAGACGGGTGGAGACGATGTTTTAAACCACGTGGGGGTCCGTGATGGGTGGAGACAGTGTTTTAAACCACGTGGGGGTCCGTGACGGGTGGAGACGGTGTTTTAAACCACGTGGGGGTCCGTGACGGGCGAAGACGATGTTTTAAACCACGTGGGGGTCCGTGACGGGTGGAGACAATGTTTTAAACCACGTGGGGGTCCGTGATGGGTGGAGACGATGTTTAAAACTGCGTGGGGGTCCGTGACAGGTGGAGACGATGTTTTAAACCACGTGGGGTCCGTGACGGGTGGAGACGGTGTTTTAAACCACGTGGGGGTCCCCAGACGGGTGGAGACGGTGTTTAAAACCACGTGGGGGTCCGTGACGGGTGGAGACGATGTTTAAAACCACGTGGGGGTCCGTGACGGGTGGAGACGATGTTTTAAACCACGTGGGGGTCTGTGACGGGTGGAGATGATGTTTTAAACCACGTGGGGGTCCGTGACGGGTGGAGATGATGTTTTAAACCACGTGGGGGTCCGTGACGGGTGGAGACGATGTTTTAAACCACGTGGGGGTCCGTGACGGGTGGAGACGATGTTTTAAACCACGTGGGGGTCCGTGACGGGTGGAGACGGTGTTTTAAACCACGTGGGGGTCCGTGACGGGTGGAGACGATGTTTTAAACCACGTGGGGCTCCGTGACGGGTGGAGACGATGTTTTAAACCACGTGGGGGTCCCCAGACGGGTGGAGACGATGTTTAAAACCACGTGGGGGTCCGTGACAGGTGGAGACGATGTTTAAAACCACGTGGGGGTCCGTGACGGGCGGAGACGATGTTTTAAACCGCGTGGGGGTCCCCAGACGGGTGGAGACGATGTTTTAAACCACGTGGGGGTCCGTGACGGGTGGAGACGATGTTTTAAACCACGTGGGGGTCCCCAGACGGGTGGAGACGATGTTTTAAACCACGTGGGGGTCCGTGACAGGTGGAGACGGTGTTTAAAACCACGTGGGGGTCTGTGACGGGTGGAGATGATGTTTTAAACCACGTGGGGGTCCGTGACGGGTGGAGACGATGTTTAAAACCACGTGGGGGTCCGTGACGGGTGGAGACGGTGTTTTAAACCACGTGGGGGTCCGTGACAGGTGGAGATGATGTTTTAAACCACGTGGGGGTCCGTGACGGGTGGAGATGATGTTTTAAACCACGTGGGGGTCCGTGACGGGTGGAGACGATGTTTTAAACCACGTGGGGGTCCGTGACGGGTGGAGACGATGTTTTAAACCACGTGGGGGTCCGTGACAGGTGGAGACGATGTTTTAAACCGCGTGGGGGTCCGTGACGGGTGGAGATGATGTTTTAAACCACGTGGGGGTCTGTGACGGGTGGAGATGATGTTTTAAACCACGTGGGGGTCCGTGACAGGTGGAGACGGTGTTTAAAACCACGTGGGGGTCCGTGACGGGTGGAGACGATGTTTTAAACCGCGTGGGGGTCCGTGACAGGTGGAGACGGTGTTTAAAACCACGTGGGGGTCCGTGACGGGCGGAGACGATGTTTTAAACCGCGTGGGGGTCCGTGACGGGCGGAGACGATGTTTAAAACCGCGTGGGGGTCCGTGACGGGTGGAGACGGTGTTTTAAACCGCGTGGGGGTCCGTGACGGGTGGAGACGGTGTTTTAAACCGCGTGGGGGTCCGTGACGGGTGGGGACGGTGTTTTAAACCGCGTGGGGGTCCGTGACGGGTGGAGACGGTGTTTTAAACCACGTGGGGGTCCGTGACGGGTGGAGACGGTGTTTTAAACCACGTGGGGGTCCGTGACAGGTGGAGACGATGTTTTAAACCACGTGGGGGTCCGTGACGGGTGGAGACGATGTTTTAAACCACGTGGGGGTCCGTGACGGGTGGAGACGGTGTTTTAAACCACGTGGGGGTCCGTGACGGGTGGAGACGGTGTTTTAAACCACGTGGGGGTCCGTGACGGGTGGAGACGATGTTTTAAACCACGTGGGGGTCTGTGACGGGTGGAGATGATGTTTTAAACCACGTGGGGCTCCGTGACAGGTGGAGATGATGTTTTAAACCACGTGGGGGTCCGTGACGGGTGGAGACGATGTTTTAAACCACGTGGGGGTCCGTGACGGGTGGAGACGATGTTTAAAACCACGTGGGGGTCCGTGACGGGCGGAGACGATGTTTTAAACCGCGTGGGGGTCCGTGACGGGCGGAGACGATGTTTTAAACCACGTGGGGGTCCGTGACAGGTGGAGACGGTGTTTAAAACCACGTGGGGGTCCGTGACGGGCGGAGACGATGTTTTAAACCACGTGGGGGTCTGTGACGGGTGGAGACGATGTTTTAAACCGCGTGGGGCTCTGTGACGGATTGAGACGATGTTTAAAACCACGTGGGGGTCCGTGACAGGTGGAGACGGTGTTTTAAACCACGTGGGGGTCCGTGACGGGTGGAGACGATGTTTTAAACCACGTGGGGGTCCGTGACGGGTGGAGACGATGTTTTAAACCACGTGGGGGTCCGTGACGGGTGGAGACGATGTTTTAAACCACGTGGGGGTCCGTGACGGGCGGAGACGATGTTTTAAACCACGTGGGGGTCCGTGACGGGTGGAGACGATGTTTTAAACCGCGTGGGGGTCCGTGACGGGTGGAGACGGTGTTTTAAACCACGTGGGGGTCCGTGACGGGTGGAGATGATGTTTTAAACCACGTGGGGGTCCGTGGACGGGCGGAGACGATGTTTTAAACCCGTGGGGGTCCGTGACGGGCGGAGAGATGTTTTAACCACGTGGGGCTCCGTGATGGGTGGAGACGATGTTAAAACCACGTGGGGCTCCGTGACGGGCGGAGACGATGTTTTAAACCACGTGGGGGTCCGTGACGGGCGGAGACGGTGTTTTAAACCACGTGGGGGTCCGTGACGGGTGGAGACGATGTTTTAAACCACGTGGGGCTCCGTGACGGGTGGAGACGGTGTTTTAAACCGCGTGGGGGTCCGTGACGGGTGGAGACGATGTTTTAAACCACGTGGGGGTCCGTGACGGGTGGAGACGGTGTTTAAAACCACGTGGGGGTCCGTGACGGGTGGAGACGATGTTTTAAACCACGTGGGGGTCCGTGACGGGTGGAGACGATGTTTAAAACCGCGTGGGGGTCCGTGACGGGTGGAGACGATGTTTAAAACCACGTGGGGGTCCGTGACGGGTGGAGACGATGTTTAAAACCACGTGGGGGTCCGTGACGGGTGGAGACGATGTTTAAAACCACGTGGGGGTCCGTGACGGGTGGAGACGGTGTTTTAAACCACGTGGGGGTCCGTGACGGGTGGAGACGGTGTTTTAAACCACGTGGGGCTCCGTGACGGGTGGAGACGATGTTTTAAACCACGTGGGGGTCCGTGACGGGTGGAGACGATGTTTTAAACCACGTGGGGGTCCGTGACGGGTGGAGACGATGTTTTAAACCACGTGGGGGTCCGTGACGGGTGGAGATGATGTTTTAAACCACGTGGGGGTCCGTGACGGGTGGAGACGGTGTTTTAAACCACGTGGGGGTCCGTGACGGGTGGAGACGATGTTTTAAACCACGTGGGGGTCCGTGACGGGTGGAGACGGTGTTTTAAACCACGTGGGGGTCCGTGACGGGTGGAGATGATGTTTTAAACCACGTGGGGGTCCGTGACGGGTGGAGACGGTGTTTTAAACCACGTGGGGGTCCGTGACGGGTGGAGACGGTGTTTTAAACCACGTGGGGGTCCGTGACGGGTGGAGACGGTGTTTAAAACCACGTGGGGGTCCGTGACGGGTGGAGACGATGTTTAAAACCACGTGGGGGTCCGTGACGGGTGGAGACGATGTTTTAAACCACGTGGGGGTCCGTGACGGGTGGAGACGGTGTTTTAAACCACGTGGGGCTCCGTGACGGATGGAGACGATGTTTAAAACCACGTGGGGGTCCGTGACAGGTGGAGACGATGTTTTAAACCACGTGGGGCTCCGTGACGGGTGGAGACGATGTTTAAAACCACGTGGGGGTCCGTGACGGGTGGAGACGATGTTTTAAACCACGTGGGGGTCCGTGACGGGTGGAGACGATGTTTTAAACCACGTGGGGGTCCGTGACGGGTGGAGACGGTGTTTTAAACCACGTGGGGCTCCGTGACGGATGGAGACGATGTTTAAAACCACGTGGGGGTCCGTGACAGGTGGAGACGATGTTTAAAACCGCGTGGGGGTCCGTGACGGGTGGAGACGATGTTTTAAACCACGTGGGGGTCCGTGACGGGTGGAGACGATGTTTTAAACCACGTGGGGGTCCCCAGACGGGTGGAGACGGTGTTTTAAACCACGTGGGGGTCCGTGACAGGTGGAGACAGTGTTTAAAACCACGTGGGGGTTCGTGACGGGTTGACAGGGTGGGGAATTAGTAAGTTAACGCACCCAGATGGAACCGATCGATTTAAACAGACCCAAGTGGACCCCGGGGTGTGTTGAATCAGCCCCTGACGTTGTCCCGTCTCTCTCCTCTCCCAAACCCCCTCCTCCCCTCCCTCCCCACCCCCAAATCAGGAACCTCGCCTGTGCCCTGCGACCCCCGCCCCCGTCCTCTCTTCCCCCCAACCCCTCCGCTGCCACAGGACGATGACGGAGACACAGATCTCGCCTGCCAGGCCTGGTCTGGTCGATCTGCCCAGCGACCGCAAGCCCCTGGCGCCGCTGCAGGGAGCCTCGAATAACTCGGGACCAGGATCCGGTGAGTGGGCCGGGGGGGCAAGAGGGACGGACGGAGGGAGGGAGAGTGGGAGAGGGGGAGCAGGGGAGGGAGAGAGGCTAAGTGGGGGAGGGAGAGGGAATTGGGGAAAGACGGGGAATGGGGGAGGGAGAATGAGTGGGGTAGGTAGGGAGAGAGGGAGGGGGGCAGAGTGGGAAGGAAGTCGGTGATTAGGGAGGGAGGGAGTGAGGACTTGATTGTTGGCTTCAGGGAGAGGAAGACGAGCGAACACACACACACACTGCAGCAGCGTCCAGGGCGTCCTCAAAAGGCCATGCCTCGGAAAGGCCGGCGTCCATCGTTAAGGACCCCCTCCCCCAGGACCTGCCCATCTTCTCACTGCTACCGTCGGGGAGGGGCGTACAGGAGCCCGAAGACACACACACACACACACACTCAACGATTCAGGAGCAGCTCCGCCGTCCGATTTACGCCATGCATCGCATCCGCAAAGCAAGCGGCCTTGGGAAGGACCCCACGCCCCCTCTCGTACGAAACCCTTCTCCCTCCGGCCCTCTGGCAAAAGGCACCGAAGCATTGGGGCTCTCGCGACCAGACTGTGCAACAGTTTCTTCCCCCCGCCGAGCCATCAGACTCCTCAATACCCAGAGCCCGGACTGACACCAACCTACTGCCCTCTACTGTGCCTATTGTCTTGTTTATTATTTATTGTAATGCCTGCACTGTTTTGTGCACTTTATGCAGTCCTGGGTAGGTCTGTAGTCCAGTGTAGTTTTGTGTTGTTTTACGTAGTTCAGTGTAGTTTTTGTATTTGCTTCATGTAGCACCATGGTCCTGAAAAACGCTGTCTCGTTTTTACTCTGTACTGTACCAGCGTTACGGTCGAAATGACAATAAAAAGTGACTTGACTTGATTTCTGAATGGACATTGGACTCCCCACCCGAGCCCGGGGCAGTACGACACGGAGAGCAGGCTGTCGCCCACGCGGCAGACTCCCCCCTCCCCCCCCCCACTCTCCACGCGGCCGACGAGCCCCGAGTAACGACAGAGACCCAGCCGGTTTGGTACCGGGAGTCGCCAGTCAGTGTCGAACCCGACGCCGGACTGCCTGAAGGCTGATTTGTACCTGTGCGTACCAGCTCGCGCCGTAGCCTACGCCGTTTGCGAGCATTTATACTTGTGCGTCGTCGCTCTGCGATTTGGGCACGTGCACGCATCTGCACGTCACGTTTTCGCACGTCGTGGTCATGGTAGTCTTCGTCATAGTTGTCTTCCCCGGGGTAAACAAGTTCCAAGCGAGCGTCTGTTGTCGTAAAAGGGAAATGTGTCCTCTGTAATTTCGGAGGTCTGTTCAGCTTTACGGAAAGCATCGCAGCCAGAGTTCCTTCCCTGCCCTTCAGTCGCCCAGTGGGAAGCTATTGCAGCGTCGGAGGAAATGCGATGCTACCAGGCGGACCCATCACAGCTGTGGCGGTCTGCGTCGCCGTGACGCGCAGTTACATTTTGGGAGAGGTGCGCGTCAGGCTGTGGCGTAGGAATCCGCGTAGGGTTCGCGGCTACGCCATACCCACGGTGTCGATTTGAGGCACAAGTTTAAATCAGCCTTAAGGGACTCCAGCCCCGGATTTTTTCCTCCGGGTTTACCTCGAAGCCTTCCCCATTAGTGGGTCCGGCCGCAAGGCAGCGGAGATTTGAGATCAGAGTTTTCCTTCTCCTGGATGAGCGGCCGACCGCGGCTGACAGACCCACCGTCTGCCCGGAGCCAGCGGGTTTTTTAAGGCACCAGTAACCCGCCTTCGCCCCTTCTCCCTGTCGATAGAGACGGTCCCCCCGGGGCTCCGTCGTGGCCGGGAGCCGGGCTGTTTGAGACGCACGCCGGTGGGAGCTCGTCCGCAGTACAGTAACAACCTTCCCCCCCCCCCCACCCCCAGCCCCGGCTGGAACGACCCGGAGCCGTCTGTGGGCGGAGGCAGGTCGTTTCCTCTGGAACGGGCAGAGGCTGAGGGGAGGGCTGGTAAATGCTTATCAGATACAAAATACGTGGTTAATCAGGACTGCAGCTGTACGAAACTCCGGTCAGTGCAGTTCCGATTGTCCCATTACCGGAAGGGTGTCGGGGAGGGGGTGGGGCGTGGAGGAGGTGCAGACCCCTCCTCACGACGGGAAAGGAAGGGGGGAAGATGCCGGAATGAAAAGGTCGGGGGGGGGTGAAGAGGAGGAGGATAGCTGGAAATTATTCGAGGAAGGATATAGTGTCTTTGGAGCCGGCGCAGAGGAGGTTGATTCCAGAGATGAAGGGGTTAACCTACGAGGGATCGAGTCACCTGGGACTGAACGCACTGGAATTCAGCAGAATGAGAGGGGATCTGATAGAAACATATAAAATGATGGAAGGGATAGGTAAGATCGAGGCAGGAAGGTCGTTCCCACTGGTGGGTGAGACTAGAACTAGGGGACGTAGCCTGGAGATTCGGCGGGGGTGGATTTGGGACGGAGATGAGGGAGAACTGCTTCTCCCAGAGAGTGGTGAATCTGCAGAATTCTCTGCCCGAATGAAGCAGTGGAGGCCGCCTCGGTAAATATACTTAAGATGACGTAAACGCAAAGAAACCTGCTGGCTGGAATTTCAAGCAACTTCTATATTTGAGACGAGACTGGGTAGGTTTTGGCAGAGTTGGGGAATTAAGGGCGATGGGGGGGGGAAGGTGGGGAGGTGGAGATGAGTCCGTGGTCAGATCAGCCGCGATCTTATCGAATGGCGGGGCAGGCTCGACGGGCAAGATGGCCGACTCCTGCTCCCGTTTCGCATCTCCTCAGGTGGCGTGTGAAGCCGGGTGGGTGGGAGAGGTGAAGGGCTGGGGAGGAAGGAATCTGATCGGAGAGGAGAGTGGGCCGTAGGAGACGGGGAAGGCGGAGGGAACCGGGGGCGTGACAGAAGAAGAGGGAAGGGGGGAGGGATTTTTTTTCCACTGGAAGGAGAAATCGATGGCCATGCCATCAGGTTGGAGGCTTCCCAGACGGAATATGAGGCATTGGTCCCACCCTGGGGGGGGTCTCGTCATTCCACAGGAGGAGGCCGCGGACCGACATGTCAGAACAGGAATGGGAGTCGGAATTAAAACATTTGGCCGCCAGGAAGTTCTGATTTCGGCAGAGGGACTGGAGTCACTTGGCGAAGCAGGTGTCCCCTCCCTGCTCCCCCCCCGCCAACTTACGACGGGTGTCGCTGACGCACGGGAGGCCCGCGTCGGGAGCACCGGGCATGACAGACAACCCCAGCGGATCGGCAGGCGTGAAGCCTCGCCTCGCCTGGAAAGGCCACTAGTTTTCAAAAAGTGAAGATGAGGTAGTGTTGGCGGGCCCAGTGTCCGCTCGGATATCGGACGGCGGAGGGGGAAGGAGCTGTTCCTGAATCGCTGAGTGTGTGTGCCTCCAGGCTCCTGTACCCCCCTCCCCGACGGGAGTAAAGACAAGAGGACATGACCCTAACCCTCAGGGATGGATCTCGCCTTCTTGAAGACGTCCTCGATCCTGAATGTCCCAGATGCCAGGTCATCCACTCTGGAAAGAGAAATGGAAGAGCAGATTATTATTTAAATGGATTGCAGCTTGCTGCTGTGCAGAGGGCCTTGGGAGTGCTTGTGCACGAATCACAAAAGGCTGGTTTGCAGGTGCAGCAGGCTGTCGAGAAGGCAAATGGGGATGTTGGCCTCCTTTGCTCAAGGGATTGAATTTTAAGAGCGGGGAGGTTATGCTGCAACTGTACAGGGTACAGGTGAGGCCGCACCTGGAGTACTGCGTGCAATTCTGGTCTCCTTACTTGAGGAAGGATATACTGGCTTTGGAGGCAGTGCAGAGGAGGTTAATTCCAGAGATGAGGGGGTTAGACTATGAGAAAAGATTGAGTCACCTGGGATTGTACTCACTGAAATTCAGAAGGATGAATTTCATGCTGGCCTTCGTAACACGGGGAATTGAGTACAGGCGCAGAGAGGTCCTTCTGCAGCTGTACGGGGCCCTGGTGAGACCACACCTGGAGTCCTGTGTGCAGTTTTGGTCTCCAAATTTGAGGAAGGACATTCTTGCTATTGAGGGAGTGCAGCGTAGGTTCACCAGGTTAATTCCTGGGATGGGGGGACTGTCATATGTCGAAAGATTGGAGCGACTGGGCTTGTATACAGTGGAATTTAGAAGGCTGAGAGGGGATCTGACTGAAACATAAGATTATTAAGGGATTGGTCACGCTGGAGGCAGGAAGCATGTTCCCGCTGATGGGTGAGTCCAGAACCAGAGGCCACAGTTTAAGAATGAGGGGTAGGCCATTTAGAACGGAGTTGAGGAAAAACTTTTTCACCCAGAGAGTGTTGGATATGTGGAATGCTCTGCCCCAGAAGGCTGTGGAGGCCAAGTCGCTGGATATTTTCAAGAAAGAGATGGATAGAGCTCTTAAGGATAGCGGAATCAAAGGTTATGGGGACAAGGCAGGAACTGGATACTGATCGTGGATGATCAGCCATGATTACAGTGAATGGTGGTGTTGGCTCGAAGGGCTGAATGGCCTACTCCTGCACCTATTGTCTATAATGAGAGGAGATCTGAGAGGAACATATAAAACGATGAAAGGGATAGATAAGGTAGAGGCAGGAAAGCTGTTTCCACTGGTAGATGACTGTACCAGCAGTTATGGTTGAAATGACAATAAGTGACGTTAAAAGCGACTTGACTTGACTTGAAAAGGGCAACGTTATGGTAGTGTAACGCTCAGTTATATTGGCTCGTATATGTCTAGGGGAAATCCCACCTAGCACCTGCCTCAACGCTTTCCACGGAGTCGGTCGCCGCCCAAATCAGTCCCAAACCTCAATCATCAACCAGCACACCCAGTACGTTTTACCAAGTACACTTTATAGATATTACTAAGGCTACGACATTAATATAAATTCCACACAGAAAAGGAAGTAATGAAAAAAGAAAGAGGCGCCAAGACTTATCAAAGTCCAAGTTCTTCGCACGCAACCGTTGGAGCTCAGTCGATTCCTGACGACCACCCGGATCCTTTCCGCACGTCCGCCGTCCTCCCTGTCTCTCCTCCGACTCCCCGCCAAAAGCCCCGTCTCCAGTCATATGATACAGCATTATCATCCGAAAAAAAAACGATACAGAAACCCCCATTGGCTAATAGCACCCTGCTATCTGTATTAACCCAAGCAAATGTCTAGTTGGAGACTTTCTCAGCATTTAACATAACAAAGAAGCATTCCCAAGTATAACATAACAAAGAAACCATTTTAAATTCAACATGCGAATATGAAAGACCCCGTACAGTAGTCATGGGAGCTTTTAACATACTGGTCGATTGGGAAAATCAGGTTGGTAATGGATCTCAAGAGAGTTGAGTTTGTTGAATGCCTTAGAGATTTGGCTTTTTAGAGCAGTTTGTCGTTGAGCCTACTAGGGGATCAGCTATACTGGGTTGGGTGTTATGTAATGAACCGGAGGTGATTAGGAAGCTTAAAGTAAAAGAACCCTGAGGAGCCAGTGGTCACAATATGATTGAGTTCAACTTGAAATCTGATGGGGAGAAAGTAAAGTCCGACGTCGCAGTATTGCAGTGGAGTAGTGAGGGAAATTTCAGTGGTACGAGAGAGGAGTTGGCCAAGGTTAATCGGAAGGAGATGCTGGCAGTGATGACAACAGAACAGCAATGGTGCGAGGTGCTTGGAAAAACGAGGAGGGTGCAGGAACTAGGTATTTGAGAAACAGATGGCAAGATAGTCCGACCGTGGCCGACAAGGGAAATCAAAACTCAGGTCACCGTCAGAGAGGGCGCACAACAAAGGGTAATTAGTGAGAAGGCAGAGGATCGAGAAGCTTTTAAAAACCCTACAGAGAGCAAATAGAAGAACTATTAGGAGGGAAAAGATGAAATGTGAAAGCAAGCCAGCAAGGGACATCGAAGTGGATAGCGTAAGCTTTTTTGCAAAAAGCTGTCTCCCTCTCTGTTATTCACACAGAGAGTGGTGGGTGCGTGGAATGCACTGCTAGCGACGGTGGTGGAGACGGATACAATAGGGTCTTTTAAGAGCCTCTTAGGTACATGGAGCTTAGGAAAATAGAGGGCTGTGCACGAGGGAAATTCTAGGCAGTTTCGAGAGTAGGTTACATAGCTGGCACAAACAGAAAGGCTGTAATGGGCTGCAGGTTTCTATGTTCTGTAGAGAGATGAGAGTGTATATAAAGACACCCGTTAGTCTGGCGAGACCATGGATCTGCGCCTGGAAAGTCTTCACTCTCCAGGACGCAGGCCTGGGCAAGGTTGTATGGAAGACCAGCAGTTGCCCATGCTGCAAGTCTCCCCTCTCCACGACACTGATGTTGTGCACGGGAAGGGCATTAGGACCCGTACAGCTTGGCACCAGTGTTGTCGCAGAGCAATGTGTAATTAGGTGCCTTGCTCAAGGATAAAACTCGCTGCCTCGGCTGGGGCTCGAACTCACGACCTTCCGGTCACTAGTCCAATGCCTTAACCACTTGGCCACATGCCCACACGAGAGTGGATATAGGACCGTTAGAAAATCAGGCAGGAGAAACAATAACGGGGGCCAAGGAGATGGCAGATGAACTAAATGAGTATTTAGCATCAGTCTTCACTGTGGAGGACACTAGCGGTGTGCCTGATGTTGTAGTGTGTGAAGGAAGAGAAGTGGGTGCAGTTACTGTTACAAGAGAGAAGATGCTCAAAATGCTGAAAGACCTAAAGGAACATTAGTCACCCGGACCAGATAAACTGCACCCCAGGGTTTGAAAGAGGTGGTGTTAGAGATCGTGGAGGCATTAGTAATGATCTTTGCATGGCTTTGTGAAGGGCAGATCGTGTCTAACAAGCCTGATAGAGTTCTTTGAGGAGGTGACCAGGCATATAGATGAGGGTAGTGCAGTGGATGTGATCTATATGGATTTTAGTAAGGCATTTGACAAGGTTCCACACGGTAGGCTTATTCAGGAAGTCAGAAGGCATGGGATCCAGGGAAGTTTGGCCAGGTGGATTCAGAATTGGCTTGCCTGCAGAAGGCAGAGGGCCATGGTGGAGGGAGTACATTCAGATTGGAGGATTGTGACTAGAGGTGTCCCACAAGGATCTGTTCTGGGACCTCTACTTTTTGTGATTTTTATTAACGACCTGGATGTGGGGGTAGAAGGGTGGGTTGGCAAGTTTGCAGACGACACAAAGGTTGGTGGTGTTGTAGATAGTGTAGAGGATTGTCAAAGATTGCAGAGAGACATTGATAGGATGCAGAAGTGGGCTGAGAAGTGGCAGATGGAGTTCAACCCGGAGAAGTGTGAGGTGGTACACTTTGGAAGGACAAACTCCAAGGCAGAGTACAAAGTAAATGGCAGGATACTTGGTAGTGTGGAGGAGCAGAGGGATCTGGGGGTACATGTCCACAGATCCCTGAAAGTTGCCTCACAGGTAGAGGGGGGTAGTTAAGAAAGCTTATGGGGTGTTAGCTTTCATAAGTCGAGGGACAGTGTTTAAGAGTCGCGAGGTAATGATGCAGCTCTATAAAACTCTGGTCAGGCCACTCTTGGAGTACTGTGTCCAATTTTGGTCACCTCACTATAGGAAGGATGTGGAAGCATTGGAAAGGGTACAGAGGAGATTTACCAGGATGCTGCCTGGTTTAGAGAGTATGCATTACGATCAGAGATTAAGGGAGCTAGGGCTTTACTCTTTGGAGAGAAGGAGAATGAGAGGAGACATGATAGAGGTGTACAAGATAATAAGAGGAATAGATAGAGTGGACAGCCAGCGCCTCTTCCCCAGGGCACCACTGCTCAATACAAGAGGACATGGCTTTAAGGTAAGGGGTGGGAAGTTCAAGGGGGATATTAGAGGAAGGTTTTTTACTCAGAGAGTGATTGGTGCGTGGAATGCACTGCCTGAGTCAGTGGTGGAGGCAGATACACTAGTGAAGTTTAAGAGACAACTAGACAGGTATATGGAGGATTTTAACGTGGGGGGTTATATGGGAGGCAGGGTTTGAGGGTCGGCACAACATTATGGGCCGAAGGGCCTGTACTGTGCTGTACTATTCTATGTTCTGTGTTCTACCTTTCAAAAAATCATTGGAGCTTGGCATGGTTCCAGAGGACTGGAAAATTGCACATGTCACTCCATTCTTTAAGAAAGGAGGAAGGCAGCAGGATGGAAATTATAGACCAGTTAGCCTGACCTCAGTGGTTGGGGTAGATATTGGAATCAATTGTTAAGGATGAGTTATGGAATACTTGGTGACACAGGACAAGATAGGACAAAGTCAGCATGGTTTCCTTCAAGGAAAATCCTGCCTTATGAACCTGTTGGAATGCTTTGAGGAGATTTGGTAGATGCAGTGGATGTTGTATATTTGGACTTTCCGAAGGCCATTGACAAGGTTCCACCCATGAGGCCGCTTACCAGGTTAAGAGCCCATGGTATTACAGGAAAGTTAAGGACATGGTTAGAGCATTGGCAGATCGGTAGGAGGTAGTGAGTGGGAATAAAAAGATCCTTTTCTGGTTTGCTGCCAGTGACAAGTGGTGTTCTACAGGGTCGCTGTTGGGACCACTTCTTTTTATGCTGTATATAAATGATTTAGATAATGGAATAGATGGCTTTGTTGCCAAGTTTGCAGATGATACGAAGATTGGTGGAGGGACAGGTAGTGTTGAGGAGACAGGTAGGATGCAGAAGGACTTAGACAGATGAGGAGAATGGGCAAGAAAATGGCAAATGAGATACAATGGTGGAAAATGCACGGTCGTGCGCTTTGGTAGAAATAAATGTGCGGACTATTTTCTAAATGGGGAGGAAATCCAGAAATCTGAGGTGCAAAGGGAGTTGGGAGTCCTTCTGCAGAACACCCTAAGGGTTAACTTGCAGGTCGAGTTGGTGGTGGCAGGTTAGCATTCATTTCATTTCACGAGGTCTAGAGTACAAGAGCAGGGATGTGATGCTGAGCCTTTATAAGGCACTGGTGAGGTCTCACCTCGAGTATTGTGAACAGTTTTGGGCCCCTCATCTTAGAAAAGACATGCTGGCAATGGAGAGGGTCCGGAGGAGGTTCACGAGGAAGATTCCAGGAATGAAAGGGTTACCGTACGAGGAATGTTTGATAGCTCTGGGTCTGTACTCGCTGGAATTCAGAAGGATGAGGGGGGATCTCATTAAAACCTTTTGAATGTTGAAAGCCCCAGACAGAGTAGATGTGGAAAGGATGTTTCCCATGGTGGGGGAGTCTAGGACAAGAGGGCACAGCCTCAGGATAGAGGGGCGCCCTTTCAAAGCAGAGATGTGGAGAGGGTGGTGAATTTGTGGGATTTGTTGCCACATGGAGCTGTGGAGGCCAGGTCATTGGGTGTATTTAAGGCAGAGATTGATAGGTTCTTGAGTGGATATGGCATCAAAGATTACAGGGAGAAGGCCGGGGAGTGGGGCTGAGGAGGGGCTAAAAGGATCGGCCATGATTGAATGGAGGAGCAGACTCGATGGGCCAGACGGCCGAGGTCTACCCCTGCCTGTGTCTGACGGTCTCATGACAGCTGGTGTGTGTTCCCTCGACTTCCCATTCCCGGAGCGCACCATCAATTCCCCGGCCTCGGTGGATTCGTGGGGCAGGCGTGGGGACCTCACCGCAGGGCGCAGTAATCCGCCGTGCCTCATTTCTGGAGAGGTTGGTGCTGGTGACGTCCCTGGTTTTGTCAAGCCCAATCAGACGGGGGAGGAGAGGGGAGAATCACTTCGCTATTAGCAACGCTCTCTAACCCAAACTCTCTTCTCGCCCTCCTCTTCCCTCAACCCCTCCTCTCCTCTCGACCCCTCCTCTCCCCCAACCCCTCCTCTACCTCACCCCCTCCTCTCCTCTCGACCCCCTCCTCTCCCCCTCAACCCCTCCTCTCACCCTCATCCCCTCTACTCCTCTCGACTCCTTCCCCTCAACCCCTCCCCTTCCCCTCAACCCCTCCTCTCCCCCTCAACCCCTTCTCTCACCCTCATCCCCTCCACTCCTCTCGACCCCCTCCCCTTCCCCTCAAACCCTCCTCTCCCCTTCAACCCCCTCCTCACCCCCTCAACCCCTCCTCTCACCTTCATCCCCTCCTCTCACCCTCATCCCCTCCACTCCTCTCGACCCCCTCCTCTCACCCCTCAACCCCTCCACTACCTCACCCCCTCCACTCCTTTCGACCCCCTCCCCTCCTCTCGACCCCCTCCCCTTCCACTCGACCCCTCCTCTCACCCTCATCCCCTCCTCTCCCCCTCAAACCCTCCTCTCATCCCCTCCACTCCTCTCGACCCTCTCCCCTTCCCCTCAACCCCTCCCCTCCCCCTCAACCCCTCCTCTCACCCTCATCCCCTCCACTCCTCTCCACCCCCTCCCCTTCCCCTCAACCCCTCCCCTTCCCCTCAACCCCTCCCCTCCCCCTCAACCCCTCCTCTCCCCCTCAACCCCTCCTCTCCCTCACCCCCTCCTCAACCTCACCCTCTCCTCTCAACCCCCTCCTCTCCATCTCATCCCCTCCACTCCTCTCGACCCCTCCCCTTCCCCTCAACCCCTCCCCTTCCCCTCAACCCCTCCTCTCCCCCTCAATCCCTCCTCTACCTCACCCCCTCCTCTACCTCACCCTCTCCTCTCGACTCCCTCCTATCCCTCTCAACCCCTCCTCTCCCTCTCAACCCCTCCTCTCACCCTCATCCCCTCCACTCCTCTCGACCCTTCCCCTTCCCCTCAACCCCTCCTCTCCCCCTCAACCGCTTTCCCCCTCAACCCCTCCTCTACCTCACCCCCCCTCTCCCCCTCAACCCCTCGTCTCGCCCTCAACCCCTCCTCTCCCCAACCCCTCCTCTACCCCACCCCCTCCTCTACCTCACCCTCTCCTCTCGACCCCCTCCTCTCCCTCTCAACCCCTCCTCTCACCCTCATCCCTTCCACTCCTCTCGACCCCTCCCCTTCCCCTCAACCCCTCCCCTTCCCCTCAACCCCTCCTCTCCCCCTCAACCGCTTTCCCCTCAACCCCTCCTCTACCTCACCCCTCCTCTCCCCCTCAACCCCACCTCTCCCCCTCAACCCCTCTTCTACCTCACCCCCTCCTCTCCCCCTCAATACCTCCCCTTCCCCTCAACCGCTTTCCCCCTCAACCCCTCCTCTACCTCACCCCCTCCTCTCCCCCTCAACCCCACCTCTCCCCCTCAACCCCTCCTCTCCCCCTCAACCACTACCCTTCCCCCTCAACCCCTCCTTTTCCCCTCAACTCCCCTCCTCTCCCCTCAACCCCCTCCTCTCCTCCTCGACCCCTCCTCTCCCCTTTGACCACTCCTCTCCCCCTCACCCCCTCTCCCCCACTCCTCTTCCCCTTGCCCCCCTCTCCCCCTCATCCCCTCCTCTCCCCCTCACCCCCTCTCCCCCTCAACCCCTCTCCCCCTCACCCCCTCCTCTCCCCCTCACCCCCTCCTCTCCCCCTCAACCCCTCCTCTCCCCCTCAACCCCTCCTCTCCCCCTCACCCCCTCTCCCCCACTCCTCTTCCCCTTGCCCCCCTCACCCCCTCCTCTCCCCCTCAACCCCTCCTCTCCCCCTCAACCCCTCCTCTTCCCTCAACCCCTCCTCTTCCCTCAACCCCTCCTCTTCCCTCAACCCCTCCTCTCCCCCAACCTCTCCTCTCCCCCTCACCACTCCTCTCCCCCTCAACCCCTCCTCTCCCCCTCAACCCCTCCTCTTCCCTCAACCCCTCCTCTCCCCCTCACCACTCCTCTCCCCCTCAACCCCTCCTCTCCCCAACCTCTCCTCTCCCCCTCAACCCCTCCTCTCCCCCTCACCCCCTCCCCTTCCCCCCTCCCCGTCCTACCCCCTAACAGGTCTCCTGACGCCAGCCCATCGGCCCAAGCCCAGCGTCCCCCCGAAGCCTTCTCGCCCGGCCTGCCTGGGGAAGCAGCCCCCTCCGCCCCTCCAGCCCCTCCTCTCGGTGGGGAAGGTCAGCTCCCTTGCCGGGCCACGACCTTACGTCCGCCGGCCGCCCTCCTCGTCCACTTCCTCCTCGCCCACCTCGCCCGCCTCCCCTCGTGGCGACCTCCCTCACTTCCGGGTCCGGCCCGTGCCGGTGAGGGAGCCCACCGGGAGGTTTCCTGGGGCGACGGTGGAGGAGGTGCTGGCGAGGGTGGAGGGGGCGAGGGAGGAGGGGGTGCGGAGCCCGGACGGGGTGGCGAGGAGGAGGGGGAGCAGCGAGAGCGATGGGCGGCCCCGCTTCGGGTCCACGACGTTTTCCTTCTTCCACAGAGACCCGGAGGGCGGAGGGAAGCGGAGGCCGAGGAACGAGGGAGAGGACGGAGGGAGCACCGGCGAGACAGGCAAGATGGAGGATGGGTAAGTGACACAGAGTGAATCTCCCTCCACACTGTCCCATCACTCACTCCCGGGGTCAGACACAGAGTGAATCTCCCTCCGCACCGTCCCATCACACACTCCCGGGGTCAGACACAGAGTGAATCTCCCTCCGCACCGTCACGTCACACACTCCCGGGGTCAGACACAGAGTGAATCTCCCTCCGCACCGTCCCATCACACACTCCCGGGGTCAGACACAGAGTGAATCTCCCTCCGCACCGTCCCATCACACACTCCCGGGGTCAGACACAGAGTGAATCTCTCTCCGCACCGTCCCATCACACACTCCCAGGGTCAGACACAGAGTGAATCTCCCTCCGCACCGTCCCATCACACACTCCCGGGGTCAGACACAGAGTGAATCTCCCTCCGCACCGTCCCATCACACACTCCCGGGGTCAGACACAGAGTGAATCTCCCTCCGCACCGTCCCATCACACACTCCCGGGGTCAGACACAGAGTGAATCTCCCTCCGCACCGTCCAATCACACACTCCCGGAGATCAGACACAGAGTGAATCTCCCTCCGCACCGTCTCATCACACACTCCCGGAGATCAGACACAGAGTGAATCTCCCTCCACACCGTCTCATCACACACTCCCGGGGTCAGACACAGAGTGAATCTCCCTCCACACCGTCCCATCACTCACTCCCGGGGTCAGACACAGAGTGAATCTCCCTCCGCACCGTCCCGTCACACACTCCCGGGGTCAGACGCAGAGGGAATCTCCCTCCGCACCGTCCCGTCACACACTCCCGGGGTCAGACGCAGAGTGAATCTCCCTCCGCACCGTCCCGTCACACACTCCCGGGGTCAGACGCAGAGGGAATCTCCCTCCGCACCGTCCCGTCACACACTCCCGGGGTCAGACACAGAGTGAATCTCCCTCCGCACCGTCTCATCACACACTCCCGGGGTCAGACACAGAGTGAATCTCCCTCCGCACCGTCCCATCACACACTCCCGGGGTCAGACACAGAGTGAATCTCCCTCCGCACCGTCCCGTCACACACTCCCGGGGTCAGACACAGAGAGGAGCTGTGCTGACTGAGCTGGGAGAAATCGAAGGAAAACTACTGGATAAAGTTCGTGGAATACTTTGGAGGTTGCTCTAAAAGTCTCTTGGACAACTGAGTGAGTGACGGCGTTGGCGTGGAAGCTCGGTGTGGAGTTTTTGCTGCCGGTTTGGACTGGGTTTGTTGGCGGCTGCTTACTGCGTAGCTCCCAGCTGCGGCCGCTGGCAACTCGCCAGTAAGCCGGTTCGCTCCAAAACCGGAGGCAAACGCCGTCGTTTTCCCCCCATTGACATCGGGGCAACGTTCCTCCTCCATTGTTTTCCTGATTTTTCGTCCGGTGTCGGTGCCGGTGCCGGAGCATCTGGAAGGACGTTTCGGCCTCTCCCGGCCTGGGTCTCTGCAAGTCCGACGGAGCCTTTCCTGGCGCCGAGCCAGCGAGGAACTGTCGACTGCAAACTTTCCCGGCCAGTTATTCGACTCGCTCCAGGACTTCTAACTGGCACCGCCGCAAAATTCTCGGACTGGAAAGAGCGCCAGCATGCCGGACCGGTCTCCAGGGAGTCGCGGGCCTTCGGGGAGTTACGCAAGGGCGGCTGCCTCCCCGGCTTCGGACAACGCCCTGTTTCGGTCGGTGAAGGTGGAACGTGGGGTGCAATGTATTTTGCGCCCTGGAATGACACTAGAAAAGTGTACGGAGGCAATGGAGGACCTTGTGGGGAAAGGTGGTATTCTGGCCACCGAGAAGGAGTTCGGAAAGGCGGTGTTCTATCTGGTGAATGAAGAGCTAGTGCACCGGGCCCTAAGCAGGGGAGTCACGGTGGACAACATCTTTTTACCTATGGAGCTGGTGACGGCCCCCACGCAACGTATCGTGCTTGGGCATGTTAAGCCTTTCATTCCAAATGAGGACTTGCTTCCCCCACTGGCCCGTTTAGGGCAAGTAAGGTCGGAGATCACTGCCATCCGACACAAATTTAAGAGACGCACCCTCCGCACCGTAATCTCTTTCCGGCGTCAGGTTTTCATGCAGCTGGAAAGGGAGGACGATGTTGAGGGCCGCTTTACTGTCCGGCACGAGGGAGTAGATTATCAGGTGTACTGGAGCTCCGAGCGCCCACGGTGCCATGCGTGCAGGGAGGTGGGGCACTTTCGGAGGGACTGTCCTGCCGCCCGGAACCCGAGGGAGCCCACTTCGGGCACCAGTGCCGCAGCTACCTCTGCCCCTGATCCTACTCCTGCGCGTGCGCCTGCACCTGCATCTGACCCTGCCCCCGCCCGTGATCCTGCCCCAGCCCCTCACCCTGCCCCTACCCCTACCCCTGTCCCTACTTCTACGGTTGGGTCGGTCCCTGCTCCTCTCCCTGTAGTTCAGGTGGGGGACGGGGTGGAGTCTGTGCGGAGTAAGAAGGCAAAGGGGAAATCCAAACATAGTAAGAAGCGGGCCTTTGAGGCCGCAGAGCTCACACCCATTTCGTCTGAAGTGGAGCGTGGGGCTCGGGGAGGTGCGCAAGCAGACGGGGCGATGGAAACAGAAGGCGCCGCCCCATCGGTGAAGCCTGCACCTGTGTGCTCCTCCAGCGTGAAGAGGAGAAGGGAACGTTCCCGCAAGAGGGCAGGGGATGTAGATGCGGGGGAGTCCCAGGAAGGGGTGGGAATCCGGGTAGGGGTTGGTTCTAAACCTGAGTCCTCAGATGTAGCCACCAGTCCTGGGGTAGATGGTGTGGTTGTGCAAAAAGCTTGTGATAGGCCTGTTTGCACAAATGAGGCAGCCCTGGAGGCCTCCACCCAGGACCTACAAGTCAGCGCCTCTCTGGAGGCCAGTGTACCGAATAGTGTAAGAGGAGACGAGGCAAAGCTCTCTCATTCTCAGCACCAGGCGGCTTATGAATCCCTTGGACCAAAGGTGCCGGGTTCCCCTCTATGCCTGCCCCCTAGGGAGGACGATATTCTGTGCACATCGACCCCAGCAATAAATGACTTGCAGGGAGTCCCTGGGGATTGTCTCTCCACTGTCGCAAATGTGGATGAGGCTGATGCGACGGTGGAGAAGGCAGGTAAGAGCGAGGTGCCCGCTGCGCGGTGTGGGACGCAGGCGCAGCCATCTATTGGAACATGCGGGGAGGCCGATGGGGATTCTGTCTGCAGTGACGGGTTGGAGGGGGACTCTTTCGATAGTGAAACAATGGACATCCTCACCCCTCCTGAGAAATCCCCATTGATACCTGTAGAGGAAATTAAGCATTTCATTCTCACCTCTGAGGGTGCCAAGCACCGGCCTCAGCTAGCCTCGCTTCGCTGGCCCAGCATGCCGAGGCTGGTGAGGTCCCTGCGAGTCATCCTCAGACGAAAGGGAAAGGGAAAGAGGAATGCGGTGGTGGGGAACGACAGACGGCAACTAAAATCTTTCCTGGATGACCTAGTAAGGGACATCAGAGGGAGAAGCAGCCTCGCTCCTACGGGGGATGGTGGGTCACAGGGTGTTGCTGGTACCGCTCGAGCCCGGAAAGCAAAAGGTATCCTTGCTCTCTTTCCGGACAGTGTGGTGGAAGGCACCTCCGCTCTCACCGAAATGGGCGCAGCTGCTGAGACCTAGTGTGTTCCCGCCATGAAGCTTACCATAGCTAGTCTCAATGTAAACGGCAGCAGGGGTCCTCTTCGCAGGCATAACAATCTCTCAGTCCTCAGGGATGGGCGGTATACGGTGAGTTTCCTGCAGGAAACCCATACCATCCCTGGGGACGAGTCTGCTTGGCTCCTGGAGTGGCAGGGCGGGGTCTACATGAGCCACCTCAGCTCCATTTCTAGCGGGGTGGCGATCCTGTTGGCCCCGACCTTCCAGCCAGTAGTTGAAAGAGTCCAAGACGTTGTGCCCGGCCGTCTGCTCCACCTGGTTGTGCGCCTGGATGGCGTACCATTGCATTTTATCAATGTGTACGCTCCCAGGCGCGGTGTGATGCAGACGCGCCTATTCTGTCAGCTGTCCACCCTGCTGAGCTCCATCGATCCTGGGGACTGCGTCGTCCTCGGGGGAGATTTCAATTGTACCCTCGAGGCGGAGGACCGTTCGGGCCTCCAACGCGACCCAGCATCAGCAAAAAAGTTAAAGGAGCTAGTCGGCTCCTTTGACTTGGTGGACAGCTGGCGGAATCTTCACCCCAACTCTAGCGCCTTCTCGAGAAGGTCTAGAGAAGGAGGTTCCAGGATAGACCGCATTTACATCTCTCGGGCCTACGCCTCCCGCGTGTCGGCGTCCTCCATGCGGCCAGTGTCGTGCTCGGATCATCACCTTGTGTGGATGGAATTTATTCCACTACACCCTCGGGTGGGATCCGGGTATTGGCATTTTAACAACCGGCTGCTGGAGGACAGCCGTTTCCGGGATTCGTTCCGAGCGTTCTGGGTCTCCTGGAAGGAGAGGCGGAGAGAGTTCTGCTCCCTACGGCTATGGTGGGATGTGGGCAAAGCCCACATCCGGTTTTTATGTCGGGAGTACACTAGGGGGTCGACCAAAGGGCGGGGCTCTGAGATTGAGCGGCTTGAGAGAGCGTTGCTTGACCTGGAGTCCCGCCTCGGTCCGACCACTGGAGACCAGCAGCTGTGGCAGGAATACCAGGAGAAGAAGGACGCACTAAGGGACTTGCAGCTTCAGCAGTCCCGAGGTGCGTACGTGAGGTCACGGATCCAAATGCTGCAGGATTTGGACCGTGGCTCACCCTTCTTCTACTCGTTGGAGAGGTGGCGGGGAGTTCAAAAGCAGCTAGTGGAATTGCTGGCTGCCGATGGCTCCTCCATCACGGACCCTGATGGAATTAACAACGAGGTCCGTTCATTCTATCGGTCCTTATTCTCGCCTGATCCGTCAAATGCGGAGGCGTGCAATGAGGTCTGGAAGGATTTGCCTAAGGTCAGTCCAGAGGATGCAGTGCGTCTGGATGCCCCCCTGACTCGGGAGGAGCTGTCCACTGCCCTTCGGCAACTCCGGAGGGGCAAGTCCCCTGGTTTGGATGGACTGAGTGTTGAGTTTTATCAGGCTTTTTGGGATGTCCTGGGGGATGATTACAGCCTTGTCCTAGGGGAGAGCCTAGCCACCGGAGAAATGCCCCTCTCATGGCGAAGAGCTGTTGTGGTCCTACTGCCCAAGAAGGGAGACCTCCGCCTGCTAAAGAACTGGCGGCCGGTCTCCCTCTTGTGCGCGGACTACAAGATCTTCGCCCGGGCAATGGCCAACCGTCTGGGTTCGGTAATTGGACAGGTGGTCCATCCTGACCAATCTTACACGGTCCCGGGCCGCTCCATCCAGGACAATGTCCACCTAGTACGGGACCTGATCCACCTGCTCCAGGAGACTGGGACCCCGGCAGCGTTTCTTTCTCTTGACCAGGAGAAGGCGTTTGACCGGGTGGACCACAGTTTCCTGCTGGGCACCCTGCAGGCTTTTGGGCTCGGACCACACTTTGTGGCCCGAGTTCGGCTCCTGTACTCTGCCGCAGAGTGCCTAGTTAAGATCAACGGATCACTGACAGGACCTATCCACTTCCGAAGAGGAGTGCGTCAAGGGTGCCCCATGTCCGGTCAACTGTATGCGATCTGTGTCGAGCCATTCCTCGGCCTTCTTCGGCGAAGGCTGACAGGTCTGGTTCTGCGCGAACCGGACATGAGGGTCGTCCTCTCGGCCTACGCCGATGACGTACTCCTCATGATGACAGACCCCTGTGACCTGCGGAGGATGCGCGAGTGCCAAGATGTTTTCTCGGCGGCATCCTCCGCCAGGATCAACTGGGCGAAATGTTCCGGACTCTTAGTAGGCCAGTGGCAGGTGGACTCCCTGCCGGAGGAGATGAGAGCTTTTGAGTGGAGCACCAGACGTCTTCTCTATCTGGGAGTCTACCTGAGTCCTTCTAGGGAGACCTGGCTGGCGAACTGGCAGGACCTGGAGACAAAGGTCATGGCCCGGCTAGGGCGCTGGTCAGGCCTTCTCAGGGTGCTTTCCTATCGAGGCAGGGTGGTGGTCATAAACCAGCTGGTGGCCTCCATGTTGTGGTACCGGATGGTCACCTTGGCCCCCCCTGCCCCTTTTGTTGCGAGAATGCAGAGGAAGCTGGTGGACTTCTTCTGGGGAAACAGGAAACACTGGGTCTCTGCAGCGGTTCTGAGTCTCCCAGTAGGAGAGGGCGGACAGTCGCTGGTGTGTGTACGCACACGACTGGCGGCTCTCCGCCTCAGGACTCTGCAGAGATTCCTGTACGCCGAGCGCCCTCCCAGGTGGCACGTGTTGGCGACTTTCTTCCTCCGGAGGGGCTGCTGCCTTCACGAAGATATGCAGCTACCACCGGCAGGCGTCAGCCGTGCTGCTTTGCAGAGGCTGCCCGGCTTCTATCAGGACCTACTGAGAGTCTGGAACATGGTTGCCTCAGGCCGGGAATCCCCTCCTCTGGCAGAGGGCGGGGTCCTGGCCGACCCTTGCCCTGCCTCAGCGGATGTCGGTGCGGCTCAGGTGTGTGGATCGACTCAAGCTGAGCTGCTCGTCGGGCCCAGGCCCCGCAGCCTTACCCGAGAGACGAATCCACACAACTTGAGCCGTCTTTCATCGACACCCACAATCCCATTCAGGGATGCAGGCAGGAGGTACCTTTATGGGCTGCTGCTCCACACCCTCCACTTCCTAGCCTTTGTCCACCGTCCCGACACGCCATGGCGGTCGGTCTTTCCACCTGGAGGTGAGGGGGGTCCCCAATGGAAGTCCCTTTACAAGGGAGTCCTCCCCATGCACCTTGGGGATCTCGGCTGGAGGGTGCTGCATAAAGCGGTGCCCTGCAATAAGTTCTTCAGTCTGTACACGGATCTCCCAGCCGCGTGTCACTTCTGCGGGCTGGAGGAGACCGTGTACCACATGTACGTGGAGTGTGTGAGGCTGCAGCCCCTTTTCGCGTTTTTGCGTGGGCTGCTTCTCGCCTTCTGGTTGCATTTCAGTCCCACCCTATTTATATATGGTCATCCAGTAAGGAGGGGGGCACAGAGGGATGAGGATGTCCTTGTCAACTTGCTCCTGGGGCTGGCGAAAATTGCCATCCGTGGCTCCTGGAAAAGGGTGGCAGGAGGTTCTCCCCGGGCGGACTGCCTGGCTATGTTTAGGGGGTATGTTCGTGCCCGGGTGAACATTGAAAAGGAATACGCACAGTCCACGGCGACCGTAGAGGTGTTCCGGGACCGTTGGGCTCCGCGGGGTGTAAATGCCATCATTGATGAGGATGGCAATATATTGGTTTAAGATGTATTGTCTGTTTGTAGTGTAGTAAATATGTTAGTCACTGGGTTTGTAAATATTGTATAGCACCGACATTTGTAATAAAGAATTTTGTAAAAAAAAAAAAAGGGGTCAGACGCAGAGGGAATCTCCCTCCGCACCGTCCCGTCACACACTCCCGGGGTCAGACACAGAGTGAATCTCCCTCCGCACCGTCTCATCACACACTCCCGGGGTCAGACAGAGTGAATCTCCCTCCGCACCGTCCCGTCACACACTCCCGGGGTCAGACACAGAGTGAATCTCCCTCCGCACCGTCTCATCACACACTCCCGGGGTCAGACACAGAGTGAATCTCCCTCCGCACCGTCTCATCACACACTCCCGGGGTCAGACACAGAGTGAATCTCCCTCCGCACCATCCCATCACACACTCCCGGGGTCAGACAGAGTGAATCTCCCTCCGCACCGTCCCGTCACACACTCCCGGGGTCAGACACAGAGTGAATCTCCCTCCGCACCGTCTCATCACACACTCCCGGGGTCAGACACAGAGTGAATCTCCCTCCGCACCGTCCCATCACACACTCCCGGGGTCAGACACAGAGTGAATCTCCCTCCGCACCGTCCCATCACACACTCCCGGGGTCAGACGCAGAGGGAATCTCCCTCCGCACCGTCCCGTCACACACTCCCGGGGTCAGACGCAGAGTGAATCTCCCTCCGCACCGTCCCGTCACACACTCCCGGGGTCAGACGCAGAGTGAATCTCCCTCCGCACCGTCCCATCACACACTCCCGGGGTCAGACACAGAGTGAATCTCCCTCCGCACCGTCCCATCACACACTCCCGGGGTCAGACACAGAGTGAATCTCCCTCCACACCGTCCCATCACACACTCCCCGGGTCAGACACAGAGTGAATCTCCCTCCGCACCGTCTCATCACACACTCCTGGGGTCAGACACAGAGTGAATCTCCCTCCGCACCGTCCCATCACACACTCCCGGGGTCAGACACAGAGTGAATCTCCCTCCGCACCGTCTCATCACACACCCCCGGGGTCGGACACAGAGTGAATCTCCCTCCGTACCGTCCCATCACACACTCAGATAGAGGGAGGTTCCCTCGTACTTAGACTTTGAGTGACAATCTCTCTCTCTCTCTCTCTTTCTCTCTGTCTCTCTTTCCCTCTCTCTCCCTCTCCCTCTCCCTCTCCCTCTCCCCTCCATCTCCCTCTCTCCCTCTCTCCCTCTCTCCCTCTCTCCCTCTCTCCCTCTCTCCCTCTCTCCCTCTCCCCCTCTCCCCCTCGTAGGGTTTTCGAGGAGTCAGTGGTCACACCACAGGAAGGCCTGGTGAGTAACCCTGTCGGTGGAGGGGTGGTGATTCAGGCTGGGGAGAGGTCACGGCAGTGCGGGTCGGACGTCAGGGGTCATGGCACTGAGCATCTCGTCTCTCTTCCCCTCCCCTGGTCTTTTGCAGGTCTCCGCACGCCCGGGACAGAGGCGATGGTCGGGGGATGGCCCCTCACCGTCCAATGCCGGCCAGGCCGAAGAGATGGTGACCCCAGCGCCCCCTTCCTCGTCTCCCACCGGCGAGCCCCGGCCCTCCATGTCCTCCCCGAGCGAGCTCAGCCCCCGTCTCTGGGCCCTGGTGGAGAGGGCGAAACTCAGGGAGGACGACCTGGAGAGTGAGCGTCTGGAAACCGGGCGTCTGGAGGCCGAGAGGCTGGAGAGGGAGCGTCTGGAGGCCGAGACGCTGGAGAGGGAACGTCTGGAGGTCGAGACGCTGGAGAGGGAACGTCTGGAGGCCGAGACGCTGGAGAGGGAACGTCTGGAGGCCGAGAGGCTGGAGAGGGAACGTCTGGAGGCTGAGACGCTGGAGAGAGAGCGTCTGGAGGCCGAGAGGCTGGAGAGGGAACGTCTGGAGGCCGAGACGCTGGAGAGGGAACGTCTGGAGGCCGAGAGGCTGGAGAGGGAACGTCTGGAGGCCGAGAGGCTGGAGAGGGAACGTCTGGAGGCCGAGAGGCTGGAGAGGGAGCGTCTGGAGGCCGAGACGCTGGAGAGAGATCGTCTGGAGGCCGAGAGGCTGGAGAGGGAACGTCTGGAGGCCGAGACGCTGGAGAGGGAACGTCTGGAGGCCGAGAGGCTGGAGAGGGAACGTCTGGAGGCCGAGAGGCTGGAGAGGGAACGTCTGGAGGCCGAGAGGCTGGAGAGGGAGCGTCTGGAGGCCGAGACGCTGGAGAGGGATCGTCTGGAGGCCGAGAGGCTGGAGAGGGAACGTCTGGAGGCCGAGAGGCTGGAGAGGGATCGTCTGGAGGCCGAGACGCTGGAGAGGGATCGTCTGGAGGCCGAGACGCTGGAGAGGGATCGTCTGGAGGCCGAGACGCTGGAGAGGGAACGTCTGGAGGCCGAGATGCTGGAGAGGGAACGTCTGGAGGCCGAGACGCTGGAGAGGGAACGTCTGGAGGCCGTGAGGCTGGAGAGGGACCGTCTGGAGGCCGAGACGCTGGAAAGGGAACGTCTGGAGGCCGAGAGGCTGGAGAGGGAGCGTCTGGAGGCCGAGACGCTGGAGAGGGAACGTCTGGAGGCCGAGTCCCTGGAGAGGGAACGTCTGGAGGCCGAGAGGCTGGAGAGGGAACGTCTGGAGGCTGAGACGCTGGAGAGGGAACGTCTGGAGGCCGAGAGGCTGGAGAGGGAACGTCTGGAGGCCGAGAGGCTGGAGAGGGAACGTCTGGAGGCCGAGAGGCTGGAGAGGGAACGTCTGGAGGCCGTGAGGCTGGAGAGGGAACTTCTGGAGGCCGAGACGCTGGAGAGGGAACGTCTGGAGGCCGAGAGGCTGGAGAGGGAACGTCTGGAGGCCGAGACGCTGGAGAGGGAGCGTCTGGAGGCCGAGACGCTGGAGAGGAAGCGTCTGGAGGCCGAGACGCTGGAGAGGGAACGTCTGGAGGCCGAGAGGCTGGAGAGGGAGCGTCTGGAGGCCGAGAGGCTGGAGAGGGAACGTCTGGAGGCCGAGAGGCTGGAGAGGGAGCGTCTGGAGGCCGAGAGGCTGGAGATGGATCGTCTGGAGGCCGAGACGCTGGAGAGAGAGCGTCTGGAGGCCGAGAAGCTGGAGAGGGAACGTCTGGAGGCCGAGAGGCTGGAGCGGGAACGTCTGGAGGCCGATAGGCTGGAGCGGGAAGGTCTGGAGAACGAGACGCTGGAGAAGGAACATCTGGAGGCCAAGAGGCTGGAGAGGGAACGTCTGGAGGCCGAGTCCCTGGAGAGAGAGCGTCTGGAGGCCGAGAAGCTGGAGAGGGAACGTCTGGAGGCCGAGAGGCTGGAGCGGGAACGTCTGGAGGCCGAGACGCTGGAGCGGGAATGTCTGGAGGCCGAGACGCTGGAGCGGGAACGTCTGGAGGCCGAGAGGCTGGAGAAGGAACGTCTGGAGAATGAGACGCTGGAGAAGGGTCGTCTGGAGGCCGAGTCCCAGGAGAGGGAGCGTCTGGAGGCCGAGTGTCTGGGGAGGGAACGTCTGGATGAGGCGGCTCGACTGGCGGGTGGGGAGAGTCAGCAAGACCCAGCCGGCCGTCTGGCCAACGTCTCGGTGACCTCCGACTGGAGCCTTTCTGAGTCTTTCGAGTGGTCGAGCCCAGGGGCTGCGGAGAGACTCAGACGGTCCGTCTCCCCACAAGGTGACTGGCCGCAGGGCGGCGGAGGGGAAGAGGCCAGACGTCGGGACGACAGGGGGACAGACGGCCAGACGGGAGGGGGAGAAGTCGGGTGCCGGGCCGGTGGTGACAAGGAGCAGGAAGAGGCCGGGCTGCAGGACGGCGCGGAGACGCAGACGGAGCAGGAAGAGGTCCGACGCCAGGGCAGCGAGGAGACGGGCGGGCAGATGGAGCAGGAAGAAGGCAGCGAGGGTACGGAGAGCCTGCTGGCCGGTGGTGCGAGCGAGGCTGCGGGCGGTCCGGAAAAGGGTGGCCAGGTGAGTTGGCTCCAGACCGCCCCTTTAAGTCTTGACGGCGCGACCGCCCCTTCAAGTCTGACGGCACGACCGCCCCTTTAACTCGCCCTCTCACTTGCGTCCCTCCCGCCCGTTCTCCCTCGCGCCCCCCGCCACCTTCATGCCTGACCTGTGACCTTCTGTCTCCCAACCTCCCCTCCCCTCCCCACCCCCCCCGTTCCAGCTCCACGGCCCAGACCCTCCTGGGACGGAGAGGTCTCCAAGCAAGCCTGGCCCGATGGACCTGCTCCTCCGGAGTTTGAAGCGGCGTTCCAGTCAGCCCGAGCCCCTCGATGCTGTGGACGGCGGGCAATGGTAGGTAGCCTGTTCTCCTGGGCAGTCCCTCTCGCTGCCTGTCTCGGCGGGGGGGGGGGGGCCGTTACCCTGTTGGAGAGGCCCTTGTACCACCCAGGAACAGCTTTGAGAGGGCGTTATACCGGCGGGAGCCTGAGTCAGTGATCACGGACTTGGAGAGGGTGTGATAGAACCCGGTCTAGAGCGGGCGTTATCCCGGCGGGAGCCCATTTGGAGAGAGAGCTACATTGTCAGTGATAACGGACTAGAGAGCGTGTGATACATTTGGGGAATCTGGGCTAGTGAGGGTGTTATACTTGTAACGTTGAGTTATATTAGCTCGTATAGGTCTAGGGGAAATCCCACCCAGAATGAGGGGTCACAGTTTGAGGATAAAGGGGAAGCCCTTTAGGACCGAGATGAGGAAAAACGTCTTCACACAGAGAGTGGTGAATCTGTGGAATTCTCTGCCACAGGAAACAGTTGAGGCCGGTTCAATGACTATGTTTAAGAGGGAGTTAGATATGGCCCTTGTGGCTAAAGGGATCAGGGGGTATGGAGAGAAGGCATGTACAGGGTTCTGAGTTGGATGATCAGCCATGATCATACTGAATGACAGTGCAGGCTCTGAAGGGCCGAATGGCCTACTCCTGCACCTCTTTTCTATGTTTCTATGTTCCTAGCACCTGCCTCAACGCTTTCCAAGGAGTCGGTTGCTGCACGAAACAATCCCAAACCTCAATCATCAGCCAGCACACCCAGTACGTTTTACCAAGTACACTTCATAGATTTTACTAATTCTACGACATTAATATAAATTCCACACAGAAAAGGAAGTAATGAAAAAAGAAAGAGGCGCCAAGACTTATCAAAGCCCAAGTTCTTCGCGCGCAACCGTTGGAGCTCAGTCGATTCCTGACGACCACCCGGATCCTTTCCGCACGTACGCTGTCCTCCCTGTCTCTCCTCTGACTCCCCGCCAAAAGCCCTGTCCCCAGTCATATGATACAGCATTATCATCCGAAAAAAAAATGATACAGGAACACCCATTGGCTAATAGCACCCTGCTATCTGTATTAACCCAAGCAAATGTCCAGTTGGAGACTTCCTCAGCATTTAACATAACAAAGAAGCATTCCCAAGTATAACATAACAAAGAAGCCATTTTAAATTCAACATACAAAAGTAAGACCCCGTACATACTGATGGGGAACACTGGTTAGAGAGGGTGTTGTACCGGTGGGAGTCCGGGTTAGAGAGAGAGCTATACCGTCAGTGACCACGGACGAGAGAGAGGGCGATTTTTAAGGCATCTATTAGCCTTGTGAGATCACGGATCCGCGCCCGGAAAGTCTCCACTCTCCAGGGCGCAGGCCTGGGCAAGGTAGTATGGAAGACCGGCAGTTGCCCGTGCTGCAAGTCTCCCCTCTCCGCGACACCGATGTTGTCCAAGGGAAGGGCATTAGTCCTAGTCATACTTTATTGACCCCGGGGGAAATTGGTTTTCGTTACATTTGCACCATAAATAATAAATAGTAATACAACCATAAATAGTTAAATAGTAATATGTAAATTATGCCAGGAAATAAGTCCAGGACCAGCCTATTGGCTCAGGGTGTCTGACCCTCCAAGGGAGGAGTTGTAAAGTTTGATGGCTACAGGCAGGAATGACTTCCTATGACGCTCTGTGCTGCATCTCGGTGGAATGAGTCTCTGGCTGAATGTACTCCTGTGCCCACCCAGTACATTATGTAGTGGATGGGAGACATTGCCCAAGATGGCATGCAACTTGGACAGCATCCTCTTTTCAGACACCACCGTCAGAGAGTCCAGTTCCATCCCCACAACATCACTGGCCTTACGAATGAGTTTGTTGATTCTGCTGGTGTCTGCTACCCTCAGCCTGCTGCCCCAGCACACAACAGCAAACATGATCGCACTGGCCACCACAGACTCGTAGAACATCCTCAGCATCGTCCGGCAGATGTTAACGGACCTCAGTCTCCTCAGGAAATAGAGACGGCTCTGACCCTTCTTGTAGACAGCCTCAGTGTTCTTTGACCAGTTCAGTTTATTGTCAATTCGTATCCCCAGGTATTTGTAATCCTCCACCATGTCCACACTGACCCCCTGGATGGAAACAGGAGTCACCAGTACCTTAGCTCTCCTCAGGTCTACCACCAGCTCCTTAGGACCCACACAGCTTGGTACCGGTGTTGGCAACGTGTGATTAGGTGCCTTGCTGGAGGACACAACACACGCTGCCTCGGCTGGGGCTCGAACTCAGGACCTTCCAGTCGCTAGTCCAATGCCTTAACCACTTGGCCACGTGCCCACGTTGGAGAGAGTGTGATACAACTGGGGAGTCCGGTCTGGAGAGGGTGTTGTACTGTTGGGGACCAGGGGCTAGAGAGGGTGTTGTACCACCAGGAGTGTGGTTAGAGAGAGAGATGTACTGTCAATGATTACAGAGGGTGTGATACAGCTGGGGAGCCGGGTGTAGAGAGGGCGTTATACCGTCAGTTTCTGGAGTAACTAACACCTGCCTCCTTCCTCAGCCACCCCGCCACCGCCGACGGTGAGCTGCTGCCCCCCGAGGCAGACCGGGGCCCCGAGGCAGAGCCCGCCAGGCAGACCCCACCCTCGGAGGGCGATGCGGAGCCCGCCAGGCAGACCCCACCCTCGGAGGGCGAGGCAGAGCTCGCCAGGCAGACCCCACCCTCGGAGGGCGAGGCGGAGCTCGCCAGGCCGATCCCACCCTCGGAGGGCGAGGCGGAGCCCGCCAGGCAGATCCCACCCTCGGAGGGCGATGCGGAGCCCGCCAGGCAGATCCCACCCTCGGAGGGCGAGGCGGAGCTCGCCAGGCCGACGCCACCCTCGGAGGGCGATGCGGAGCCCGCCAGGCAGATCCCACCCTCGGAGGGCGAGGCGGACCCCGCGAGGCCGATCCCACCCTCGGAGGCCGAGGCGGAGCTCGCCAGGCAGACCCCACCCTCGGAGGGCGGGGCGGAGGCGGCGGAGGGATCCCGGAGCGAGGGGGGTGAGGGGGAGGAGCCCCCCCACCCTGGCCCGGCGGCCGGCGAGGAAGGGGCGGCGGGCGCGCCCCCAGAGCGGGAGGTGGTCGACCTCAACTTCCTGGAGGTGAGTGGGGAGGGGGAGGGGGAGTGCTGGAGGGAGGTGGGGGGGGGGCGGGACGAGGCGCCGGGGCGCGCAGGAGCGGTCCGGCTTGGTGCTGCCCGGATCAGAGAGGGGGTCAGGCAGACCCGGGTTGTTCTGTTTCTGCCGTGGCGGGGGCTGAGGGGAGATCTGCTGGAGGCTTGTAAGACCGCGGGAGGTGTGATTAGAGCAGACGGTTACCCCGCCGGGGTGGAAAAGTCTTAATACCAGAGCGCACGCGATTAAGGTGAGAGGGGATGTGTGGGGGGGTGGGGTCAGTTTATTTTCCACACGGAGTCCGGCGGGACAAATAGGTGCAGGAGTAGGCCATTCGGCCCTTCGAGCCAGCACCGCCATTCACTGTGATCACGGCTGATCACCCACAATTAGTATCCAGTTCCCGCCTTATCCCCATAACCTTTGATTCCGCTGTCTTTAAGAGCTCTATCCATCTCGTTCTTGAAAGCATCCAGAGACTTGTCCTCCACTGCCTTCTGGGGCAGAGCATTCCATATATCCACCACTCTCTGGGTGAAAAAGTTTTTCCTCAACTCCGTTCTAAATGGCCGACCCCTCATTCTTAAACTGTGGCCTCTGGTTCTGGACTCACCCATCAGCAGGAACATGCTTCCTGCCTCCAGCGTGTCTAATCCCTTAATAATCTTATATGTTTCAATCAGATCCCCTCTCATCCTTCTAAATTCCAGAGTATACAAGCCCAGTCGCTCCAATCTTTCGACATATGACAGTCCCGCCATCCCGGGAATTAACCTGGTGAACCTACGCTATACTCCCTCAATAGCAAGAATGTCCTTCCTCAAATTTGGAGACCAAAACTGCACACAGTTCTCCAGGTGTGGTCTCACCAGGGCCCTGTACAGCTGCAGAAGGACCTCTTCGCTCCTATAGTCAATCCCCCTTGTTATGAAGGCCAGCACGCCATTAGCTTTCTTCACTGCCTGCTGTACCTGCATGCTTGCTTTCAGTGACTGATGTACAAGATCACCTAGATCTCGTTGTGCTTCCCCTTTTCCTAACTTGACTCCATTTAGATAATAATCTGCCTTCCCGTTCTTACCACCAAAGTGGATAACCTCACATTTATCCACATTAAACTGCATCTGCCATGCATCTGCCCACTCACCCAGCCTGTCCAAGTCACCCTGCATTCTCATAATCCGGGAGTCTGGGATCTGCTGCCCAGGGGTGGGTGGTGGAGGCAGATACGATGGGGGGCGGTGTTCAAGAGGGCTACCCGACAGACCCGGGGACGGAGAGAGACGGAGATTGTGCAGGCTCGTCTCTTCAACCCAGCGTGTTCTTGTGTGTAGAATAGTACAGTACAGGCCCTTCGGCCCATAATGTTGTGCCGACCCTCAAACCCTGCCTCCGATATAACCCCCCAGCTTAAATTCCTCCATATACCTGTCTAGCAGTCTCTTAAACTTCACTAGTGTATCTGCCTCCACCACTGACTCAGGCAGTGCATTCCACGCACCAACCACTCTCTGAGTGAAAAACCTTCCTCTAATATCCCCCTTGAACTTCCCACCCCTTACCTTAAAGCCATGTCCTCTTGTATTGAGCAGTGGTGCCCTGGGGAAGAGGCGCTGGCTATCCACTATCTATTCCTCTTAATATCTTGTACACCTCTATCATGTCTCCTCTCATCCTCCTTCTCTCCAAGGAGTAAAGCCCTAGCTCCCTTAATCTCTGATCGTGATGCATACTCTCTAAACCAGGCAGCATCCTGGTAAATCTCCTCTGTACCCTTTCCAATGCTTCCACATCCTTCCTATAGTGAGGTGACCAGAACTGGACACAGCACTCCAAGTGTGGCCTAACCAGAGTTTTATAGAGCTGCGTCATTACCCAGCGACTCTTAAACTCTATCCCTCGACTTATCAAAGTTCAACCACTTGGAGCTCAATTAACGGAGTCTTCATCCCACCATTCGCTCCCCTCCGCCCCCTCGACCCGCCGCCTGGGGCCGACCACGGTGGCCGACCATACGCTCCACACGAGTCTGTCCTCGTCTCCGCTCCTCGCCGAAGACCCTGGGCCTCGGACTGCCGCTCGGGGTTCCGTCCCGCCGCCCAGCTCACAGCATCGCGTCCCCTCTCCCTGTCCCCCCTCGCGCCTTCTGCCCCAAAGCCCCGCGCAACACAATTGCTTACAGACACACGAGGAAGAGTAACCTCTATCCCAATTGGTTCGTTCTCTCTCTTATCAATAATATAACCCAAACAAGCAGAGAGAGAGGGAGAGAACTCCTTACCATAGAACCATAGAAACTACAGCACAGAAACAGGCCTTTTGGCCCTTCTTGGCTGTGCCGAACCATTTTCTGCCTAGTCCCACTGACCTGCACACGGACCATATCCCTCCATACACCTCCCATCCATGTATCTGTCCAACTTATTCTTAAAAGTTAAAAAAGAACCCGCATTTACCATCTCGTCTGGCAGCTTATTCCATACTCCCACCACTCTCTGTGTGAAGAAGCCCCCACTAATGTTCCTTTTAAACTTTTCCCCCCTCACCCTTAACCCATGTCCTCTGGTTTTTTGCTCCCCTTGCCTCAGTGGAAAAAGCCTGCTTGCATTCACTCTATCTATACCCATCATAATTTTATATACCTCTATCAAATCTCCCCTCATTCTTCTACGCTCCAGGGAATAAAGTCCTAACCTATTCAACCTTTCTCTGTAACTGAGTTTCTCAAGTCCCGACAACATCCTTGTAAACCTTCTCTGCACTCTTTCAACCTTATTTATATCCTTCCTGTAATTTGGTGACCAAAACTGAACCCAATACTCCAGATTCGGCCTCACCAATGCCTTATACAACCTCATCATAACATTCCAGCTCTTATACTCAATACTTCGATTAATAAAGGCCAATGTACCAAAAGCTCTCTTTACGACCCTATCTACCTGTGACGACACTTTTAGGGAATTTTGTATCTGTATTCCCAGATCCCTCTGTTCCACTGCACTCCTCAGTGCCTTACCATTAACCCTGTATGTTCTACCTTGGTTTGTCCTTCCAACGTGCAATACCTCACACTTGTCTGTATTAAACTCCATCTGCCATTTTTCCAGCTGGTCCAAGTCCCTCTGCAGGCTCTGAAAACTTTCCTCACTGTCCACTACACCTCCAATCCTTGTATCATCAGCAAACTTGCTGATCCAATTTACCACATATTCATCCAGATCATTGATACAGATGACAAATAACAATGGACCCAGCACTGATCCCTGTGGCACACCACTAGTCACAGGCCTCCACTCGGAGAAGCAATTCTCTAGCACCACTCTATAATAACATCACGGTTATTATTACAGAAAAGCCATTTTAACTAAAACATAACAAAGAAGCCGTTTTGTAACATCAAAGAAGAAACCCCTTACATATATTTCATGGTTGTGTGTGCCCGGTGTACAGGACCAGCTCCTTTGGCCTGTCTGCCGACACCCATCGACCCGCACCGGGACCACATCCCTCCCATCCATGTCCCCGTCCAAACTCCTCTTCAACGTTGTCCTCCCGATGAACCGGACCTGGTGGCATCGAGGTTCATCGTCACCGAGGAGGACGTTAGAAGGACCTTCCTGAAAATAAATCCAAGGAAGGCGACAGGCCCAGATGGCGTCCCGGGACGGGTTCTCTGGGCCTGTGCAAGCGAGCTAGCTGGAGTGTTTGCTGACATCTTCAACTGCTCCTTGCTTCAGTCTAAGATCCCCTCGTGTTTTAAGAAGGCAACGATAATCCCGGTGCCGAAGAAGAGCAAGGTGGCATGTCTGAATGACTATCGACCTGTGGCTCTGACATCAATTGCTATGAAGTGCTTCGAGAGATTGGTTATGGCACACATCAACCACAGCCTACCGGTCAACCTCGATGCTTTACAATTCGCCGACCCGAGCAACAGGTCAACGGAAGATGCCATCTCTCTGGCCCTACATTCCTCCTTAGAACACCTGGAGAATAAAGACGCATACATAAGGCTCCCTTCATTGACGACAGCTCTGCCTTCAACACCATCATTCCAAATAAACTGATTCCTAAGCTCCGGAACCAGGGCCTTAGCACTCAGATCTGCAGCTAGATCTTCAACTTCCTCACAGACAGGACCCAGGCTGTAAAAATAGGGGACAAGCTCTCCTCTACAATCACTCTGAGCACCGGTGCCCCACAAGGCTGTGTACTCAGCCCCCTGCTGTACTCACTGTACACCCATGATTGTGTAACCCAGTCTCCATCAAACTCAGTATATAAGTTTGCTGATGACACAACAATTGTAGGCCGTATCTCGGGTAATGATGAGTTTGAGTACAGAGAGGAAGTTAAGAACCTGGTGGCATGGTGCGAAGACAATAACCTATCCCTCAACGTCAGCAAGACGAAGGAATTGGTTGTTGACTTCAGAAGGAGTAGCGGACCACACGACCCAATTTACATCAGTGGTGCGCAAGTGGAACAGGTCAAAAGCTTTAAGTTCCTCGGGGTCAATATCACAAATGACCTGACTTGGCCCAACCAAGCAGAGTCCACGGCCAAGAAGGCCCACCAGTGCCTTTACTTCCTGAGAAAGCTAAAGAAATTTGGCCTGTCCTCTAAAACCCTCACTAATTTTTATAGATGCACCGTAGAAAGCATTCTCCTGGGGTGCATCACAACCTGGTATGGAAGTTGTCCTGTCCAAGACCGGAAGAAGCTGCAGAAGATCGTGAACACGGCGCAGCACATTACACAAACCAATCTTCCGTCCGTGGACTCACTTTACACCGCACGCTGTCGGAGCAGTGCTGCCAGGATAATCAAGGACACGACCCACCCAGCCAACACACTTTTCGTCCCTCTTCCCTCCGGGAGAAGGCTCAGGAGCTTGAAGACTCATACGGTCAGATTTGGGAACAGCTTCTTCCCAGCTGTGATAAGACTGCTAAACGGATCCTGACCCGGATCTGGGCCGCACCCTCCGAATATCCGGACCTGCCTCTCGGTTTTTTTGCACTACCTTACTTCCCATTTTTCTACTTTCTGTTTATGATTTATAATTTAAATTTTTAATATTTACTAATTTTTACTATTTTTAATATTTAATATTTGTAATCCAGGGAGCGGGAAGCGCAGAATCAAATATCGCTGTGATGACTGTACGTTCTAGTATCAATTATTTGGTGACAATAAAGTACAAAGTAAATCAAGCTGGCGTTCACCACTTGTGTTGGCAGCTCGTCCCACACCCTCCCCTCCCTCCGAGTGAAGAAGTTTCCCCTCCACGTTCCCCTTAAACCTCTCACCTTTCACCCTTAACCCCTGACCTCTAGTTGTCGCCCCACCTAAGAGTGGGAAAAACCTGCTTGCATTTACCCTGTCGATACCCCTCATAATTTTGTATACCTCTATCAAATCTCCTCTCAATCTTCTACATTCCCAGGAATAAAGTCGTAACCTACTCAAACTTTCCTGATAACTCAGGTCTCCCAGACCCGGCAACCTCCTTGTAAACGTTCTCTGTACTCTTTCAACCTTGTCAACATCTTTCCTGTAGGTAGGTGACCAAAACTGCACACGATTCTCCAAATTAGACCTCACCAACGTCTGATACTTCAACATAACAGCCAGTCTCCCGTACTCAATACTCTGATTTATGAAGGCCAACGTGCCAAAAGCTTTCTTTACGACCCGATCTACCTGTGACGCCACTTTCAATGAATTATGGACCTGTGTTCCCAGATCCCTCTGTCCTACCACACTCCTCAGTGCCCTCGCATTCACTGTGTGAGACCTACCCTGGTTGGCCCTACCAAAGTGCAACATCTCGCACTTGTCTGCATTGAATTCCATCGGCCGTCTTTCAGCCCATTTTCCAGCCGGTCCAGGTCCCACTGCGAGCTTCGATAGTCTTCCTCGCTGTCCACGACACTCCCAGTCATGGTGACGTCCACAAATTCGTTGATCCAGATAGTGGATGGTACCCACCCTGAACGCCTAAACGTCTGAACCTTCTTGACCACGCGGGACCTTGTCAAAGGCCTTGCTGAAGTCTACACAGACAACGTCCACCGCCTTGCCTTCATCGAATTTCCCCCCGTAATTTCCTGGAGAAACTCTGATTGGGCGAAGCCGTGCTGTCCGTCCCCGATCGGACGGAGTCTGTCCAAATGCTTGCGCACGCGGCCCCCCCCCCACCCCGGAATGACGTCGCGTGATCTGCGACGGTGTACTTTCAGGATGTGGCCATCTTGGACGTCACCGCCCACAGGAATCGCGTGGATCTCAGTCGGAAGAGGCCTCACCGCAGACTGGGCAACCCCTGCACCGCGAAGAAGGGCGGGGAGAGCGCAGAGTGGTGGATGTTCCGAGATTCCACGGGTACGTGGGGAGGGGGAGAGATACAGAGACCGGGGTGGTGAGAGAGTTCGGGGGGAGGTGGGAGAGAGAGAGACTGGGGGTGAAGAGAGAGAGACTGGGGGTGAGAGAGAGAGAGACTGGGGGTGAAGAGAGAGAGACTGGGGGTGAGAGAGAGAGAGACTGGGGGTGAGAGAGAGAGACTGGGGGTGAGAGAGAGACTGGGGACAGAGAGAGAGAAAGACTGGGGGGAGAGAGAGAGAGACTGGGGGGAGAGAGAGAGAGAGACTGGGGGTGAACAGAGAGAGAGACTGGGGGTGACAGAGAGAGACTGGGGGTGAACAGAGAGAGACTGGGGGTGAGAGAGAGAGACTGGGGGTGAGAGAGAGAGACTGGGGGTGAAGAGAGAGAGACTGGGGGTGAGAGAGAGACTGGGGACAGAGAGAGAGACTGGGGGTGAGAGAGAGAGACTGGGGACAGAGAGAGAGACTGGGGGTGAGAGAGAGAGACTGGGGGTGAGAGAGAGAGACTGGGGGTGAAGAGAGAGAGACTGGGGGTGAGAGAGAGAGACTGGGGGTGAGAGAGAGAGAGACTGGGGGTGAAGAGAGAGACTGGGGTGAAGAGAGAGAGACTGGGGGTGAGAGAGAGAGACGGGGTGAGAGAGAGAGAGACTGGGGGTGAAGAGAGAGAGACTGGGGGTGAGAGAGAGAGACTGGGGATGAAGAGAGAGAGACTGGGGGGTGAGAGAGAGAGACTGGGGGTGAAGAGAGAGAGACTGGGGGTGAGAGAGAGAGAGACTGGGGGTGAAGAGAGAGAGACTAGGGGTGAGAGAGAGAGAGACAGGGTGAAGAGAGAGAGAGAGGGGGGGTGAAGAGAGAGAGACTAGGGGTGAGAGAGAGAGAGACGGGGTGAAGAGAGAGAGAGACTGGGGATGAAGAGAGAGAGACTGGGGGCAGAGAGAGAGACTGGGGGTGAAGAGAGAGAGACTGGGGGCAGAGAGAGAGACTGGGGGTGAAGAGAGAGAGACTGGGGGCAGAGAGAGAGAGACTGGGGGTGAGAGAGAGAGACTGGGGGTGAGAGAGAGAGAGACTGGGGGCAGAGAGAGAGACTGGGGGTGAAGAGAGAGAGACTAGGGGTGAGAGAGAGAGAGACAGGGTGAAGAGAGAGAGAGACGGGGGTGAAGAGAGAGAGACTAGGGGTGAGAGAGAGAGAGACTGGGGGTGAAGAGAGAGAGACTAGGGGTGAGAGAGAGAGAGACGAGGTGAAGAGAGAGAGAGACGGGGGTGTAGAGAGAGAGAGACTGGGGACAGAGAGAGAGACTGGGGGTGTGAGAGAGAGACAGACTGGGGGTGAGAGAGAGAGAGACTGGGGGTGAAGAGAGAGAGACCGGGGGTGAAGAGAGAGAGACTGGGGGTGAAGAGAGAGAGAGACGGGGGTGAAGAGAGAGAGAGACTGGGGGTGAAGTGAGAGAGAGACTGGGGTTGAAGAGAGAGAGACTGGGGGTGAAGAGAGAGACTGGGGGTGAGAGAGAGAGAGACTGGGGACAGAGAGAGAGAGACTGGGGGTGAAGAGAGAGAGACTGGGGGCAGAGAGAGAGACTGGGGGTGAAGAGAGAGAGACGGGGGTGAAGAGAGAGAGACTAGGGGTGAGAGAGAGAGAGACGGGGGTGAAGAGAGAGAGACTAGGGGTGAGAGAGAGAGAGACAGGGTGAAGAGAGAGAGAGACGGGGGTGAAGAGAGAGAGACTAGGGGTGAGAGAGAGAGAGACGGGGTGAGAGAGAGAGAGACTGGGGGTGAAGAGAGAGAGACTAGGGGTGAGAGAGAGAGAGACGGGGTGAAGAGAGAGAGAGACGGGGGTGTAGAGAGAGAGAGACTGGGGACAGAGAGAGAGACTGGGGGTGAGAGAGAGAGAGACTGGGGGTGAGAGAGAGAGAGACGGGGGTGAAGAGAGAGAGACTAGGGGTGAGAGAGAGAGAGACGGGGGTGAAGAGAGAGAGACTAGGGGTGAGAGAGAGAGAGACAGGGTGAAGAGAGAGAGAGACGGGGGTGAAGAGAGAGAGACTAGGGGTGAGAGAGAGAGAGACGGGGTGAGAGAGAGAGAGACTGGGGGTGAAGAGAGAGAGACTAAGGGTGAGAGAGAGAGAGACGGGGTGAAGAGAGAGAGAGACGGGGGTGTAGAGAGAGAGAGACTGGGGACAGAGAGAGAGACTGGGGGTGAGAGAGAGAGAGACTGGGGGTGAGAGAGAGAGAGACTGGGGGTGAAGAGAGAGAGACTGGGGTCAGAGAGAGAGAGAGACTGGGGGTGAAGAGAGAGAGACTGGGGGTGAAGAGAGAGAGAGACGGGGGTGAAGAGAGACAGAGACTGGGGGTGAAGAGAGAGAGAGACTGGGGTTGAAGAGAGAGAGACTGGGGGTGAAGAGAGAGAGACCGGGGGTGAAGAGAGAGAGACCGGGGGTGAAGAGAGAGAGAGACCGGGGGTGAAGAGAGAGAGACTGGGGGTGAAGAGAGAGACTGGGGGTGAAGAGAGAGAGAGACTGGGGGTGAAGAGATAGAGACCGGGGGTGAAGAGAGAAAGAGACTGGGGGTGAAGAGAGAGAGACCGGGGGTGAAGAGAGAGAGACTGGGGGTGAAGAGAGAGACTGGGGGTGAAGAGAGAGAGTTTGGGGTCAGAGAGAGAGACCGGGGATGAAGAGAGAGACTAGGGGTGAAGAGAGAGAGACTGGGGTCAGAGAGAGAGAGAGACCGGGGGTGAAGAGAGAGAGACCGGGGTTGAAGAGAGAGAGACTGGGGGTGAGAGAGAGAGAGACTGGAGGTGAGAGAGAGAGAGAGACTGGGGGTGAAGAGAGAGAGAGACTGGGGGTGAAGAGAGAGAGAGACTGGGGGTGTAGAGAGAGAGAGACTGGGGGCAGAGAGAGAGAGACTGGGGGTGAAGAGAGAGAGACCGGGGTTGAAGAGAGAGACTGGGGTCAGAGAGAGAGACTGGGGGTGAAGAGAGAGAGAGACTGGGGGTGATGAGAGAGAGACTGGGGGTGAAGAGAGAGAGAGACTGGGGGTGTAGAGAGAGAGAGACTGGGGGCAGAGAGAGAGAGACTGGGGGTGAAGAGAGAGACGGGTTGAAGAGAGAGAGACTGGGGGTGAGAGAGAGAGACTGGGGGTGAGAGAGAGAGAGACTGGGGGTGAGAGAGAGAGACTGGGGGTCAGAGAGAGAGAGACTGGGGGTGATGAGAGAGAGAGACTGGGGGTGATGAGAGAGAGAGACTGGGGGCAGAGAGAGAGAGACTGGGGGCAGAGAGAGAGAGACTGGGGGTGAGAGAGAGAGAGACTGGGGGTGAAGAGAGAGAGAGACTGGGGGTGAGAGAGAGAGACCGGGGGTGAAGAGAGAGAGAGACTGGGGGTGAAGAGAGAGAGACCGGGGTTGAAGAGAGAGAGAGACTGGGGGTGTATAGAGAGAGAGAGAGACTGGGGGCAGAGAGAGAGAGACTGGGGGTGAAGAGAGAGACCGGGGGTGAGAGAGAGAGACCGGGGTTGAAGAGAGAGAGAGAGACTGGGGTTGAAGAGAGAGAGACTGGGGGTGAGAGAGAGAGAGACTGGGGGTGAAGAGAGAGAGACTGGGGGTGAAGAGAGAGAGAGACTGGGGGTGAGGAGAGAGAGACTGGGGGTGAGAGAGAGAGACCGGGGGTGAAGAGAGAGAGAGACTGGGGGTGAAGAGAGAGAGACTGGGGTGAAGAGAGAGAGACTGGGGTGAGAGAGAGAGAGACTGGGGGTGAAGAGAGAGCGACAGACCGGGCAGTCGGAGGGAGATTGACTGACTGGGGTGGTCTGCGGGAGAGGGACGGGACAGGGTTCGGGAGAGAGGGATGGGAGACGGGACGGAGGGAGAGGAGGGAGGGGACCGGGGGTTGGGAGAGAGGGACGGAGCAGTGGGTCAGAGGTCGGGGTGTGAGGGATGGGTCAGGGGAGAGAGGGACTGAGATCACCGAACTCTCCCTCCGTCTGATGCAGAGGAGAGGCCGTTGAGGGGTGAGGAGGAGGCGGAGGACGGAGAGGGGAGTCAGCGAGCCAGTAAGGAGACCGGGTCGGGCCGGCGAATCCCGAGGATGGATTCCTCCTTCAAGGTGAGTGACGTCGGCCGTGGATCACCCCCATCCCTCCCCTCCCTTCCTCCCCCGGGGGTCTCCTTCCCCCTCTATCGCTGCCCGGTCCTCCCTCTGACACCATCATCGACCATGTGAGGGTGTGGCACTCCCCCTACCTCCGTGATCCCTCTCCCCTACCCCCTACCCCGTTCTCTCCGTCTCCCCCCTCTGTCCGTCTCCCCCCGTCCATCTCCCCCCTCTGTCCGTTTCCCCTACCCCCTCTGTCCGTCTCCCCCTCTGTCCGTCTCCCCCCTCTGTCCGTCTCCCCCCCTCTGTCCGTCTCCCCCCCTGTCCATCTCCCCCCTCTGTCCGTTTCCCCTACCCCCTCTGTCCGTCTCCCCTCTCTGTCCGTCTCCCCCCCGTGTCCGTTTCCCCTACCCCCCCTCTGTCCGTCTCCCCCCTCTGTCCATCTCCCCTACCCCCTCTGTCCATCTCCCCCCTCTATCCATCTCCCCCCTCTGTCCATCTCCCCTACACCCCTCTGTCCATCTCCCCCCTCTGTCCATCTCCCCCCCTCTGTCCGTTTCCCCTACCCCCCTCTGTCCGTCTCCCCCGTCCGTCCGTCTCCCCCCCGTCCGTCTCTCCCCTCTGTCCATTTCTCCCCTCTCTGTCCATCTCCCCCCTCTTCCGTTTCCCCTACCCCCCCTGTCCATCTCCCCCTCTGTCCGTCTCCCCCCCTCTGTCCGTCTCCCCCCTCTCTCCGTCTCCCCTTCTGTCTGTCTCCCCCCTCTGTCCGACTCCCCCCTCCTCTCCGTCTCCCCCCTCGTCTCGGTCTCCCCCCTCGTCTCGGTCTCCCCCCCTCTGTCCATCTCCCCTTCTCACCGTCTCCCACCCTCTGTCCGTCTCCCCCTCTGTCCATCTCCCCCCCTGTCCATCTCCCCTACCCCCCTCTGTCCATCTCCCCCCTCTGTCCATCTCCCCTACCCCCCTCTGTCCATCTCCCCCCTCTGTCCATCTCCCCTACACCCCTCTGTCCATCTCCCCCCCTCTGTCCATCTCCCCCCCTCTGTCTGTTTCCCCTACCCCCCTCTGTCCATCTCCCCGTCCGTCCGTCTCCCCCGTCCGTCTCCCCCCATCCGTCTCCCCACTCTGTCCATTTCTCCCCTCCCTGTCCATCTCCCCCCTCTTCCGTTTCCCCTACCCCCCCCTGTCCATCTCCCCCCTCTGTCCGTCTCCCCCCTCTGTCCGTCTCCCCCCTCTCTCCGTCTCCCCCTCTGTCCGTCTCCCCCCTCTGTCCGACTCCCCCCTCCTCTCCGTCTCCCACCCTCTGTCCGTCTCCCCCTCTGTCCGTCTCCCCCTCTGTCCGTCTCCCCCCTCTGTCCGTCGCCCCCCTCTGTCCGTCTCCCAACCTCTGTCCGTCTCCCCCCTCCTCTCGGTCTCCTCCCCTCTGTCCGTCTCCCCCCTCTGTCCGTCTCCCCCCTCTGTCCGTCTCCCAACCTCTGTCCGTCTCCCACCCTCTGTCCGTCTCCCCCTCTGTCCGTCTCCCCCTCTGTCCGTCTCCCCCCTCTGTCCGTCTCCCCTACCCCCTCTGTCCGTCTACCCCCCTCTGTCCGTCTCCCCCCTCCTCTCGGTCTCCCCCCTCCTCTCGGTCTCCCCCCTCTGTCCGTCTCCCCGCCTCTCTCCGTCTCCCCCCCTCTGTCCGTCTCCCCCCTCTCTCCGTCTCCCCCCTCTGTCCGTCCCCCCCTCTCTCTGTCTCCCTTACCCCCTCTGTCCGTCTCCCCCCTCTCTCCGTCTCCCTTACCCCCTCTGTCCGTCTCCCCCCCTCTGTCCGCTCCCCCCTGTCCGTCTCCCCCCTCTCTCCGTCTCCCCCTCTGTCCGTCTCCCCCTCTGTCCGTCCCCCCCTCTGTCCGTCTCCCCCCTCTCTCCGTCTCCCTTACCCCCTCTGTCTGTCTCCCCCCTCTCTCCGTCTCCCTTACCCCCTCTGTCCGTCTCCCCCCCTTTCCATCTCCCCCCCGTGATCCCTCTCCCCCCTTCCCCCTCATTCTCCCCCACCCCGGCCCGTCTCTCACGCTCCCTCTCTCCCGCAGGTGAAGTCAAAGTCTCGGCACAAGGCTTCGGTGGAGGGGGGGGACCCCGGGGCCTCGGAGGCCCCGATGTCTCGGTCCCGGTCTCTGCGCTTCCCCTCCCAGCTGGGGCAGGCCTTCCGGAAGGTTCTGCCCACCAAGTCCGAGAAGGGTGAGAGGTGAGTGTGTCAGCGTCCACGGAAGGGGAGGACTCCTCCCCCTCTTCCCCTCCCTTCCCCCTCTTCCCCTCCCTTCCCCCTCTTCCCCTCCCTTCCCCCTCTTCCCCTCCCTTCCCCCTTTCCCTCCCTTCCCCCTCTTCCCCCTCTTCCCCTCCCTTCCCCCTCTTCCCCTCCCTTCCCCCTCTTCCCCTCCCTTCCCCCTCTTCCCCTCCCTTCTCCCCTTCCCCCCTCCCTTCCTCCCTTCCCCTCCCTTCCCCCCCTTCCCCTCCTTTCGCCTCCCCCTCCCCCTTCCCCCTCCCCTTCCCCTCCCTCCCTCCTTCCCTTCCCTCCCCTCCCTCCCCTTCCCTTCTTCCCCCTCTGCCCCCTCTCCTCCTTCCCCTCTGATGACCTCTGCACCCCTGCACCCAGTCCCACGACCTCTGACCCCCCCGAGTATGTCCGCGACTTCTGTGTCCCCTTTAACTGCGCGATCTCTGACCCCCCCCCTTGCCTTCTGTGTCCCCAAAGGTCGGAGAGCTCGACCCCAGGCTGGCTGCAAGCCCTCAAGCCAAAGAAGAAGAAATGAGGGAGCTCCCTCCGTCACCTGTCGCCCTCGGGACCCTCAGGTGAGGTAGGGGTGGGAGGGGAGGGCGGGGGGAGGGAGCGAAGGGCGGGCGGGCAGTGGGGAGGGAGCGCGCGGCGGACAGAAAACACGACGCTCACATCTTGCCCTCCTTCCCCCCCACCCCCTGTCTCCCCTCTCCCCCTCTCCCCCCCCCTGACCCCGTCTCTCCCTCCCTCTCCCCCCTGACTCCCCCACAGGTCAGACTGATTGCCTGGGCACCCTCCCTGAAAGCAGAGCTCCTGGGAGACGGAGTCCCCATCACAGAGACCGTCCGTGCTGTTTTATAACCACATCGCCTGATCCTTCGCACTTTTCTCCACTGTCTTCCTAGATTGGGGGGGGGGGGGTTTATTTTTTTTTTAATAATTTAAACGTCGGGGTGGGGGGCACTTTCGAAGCAAGCTTTTCTACCAAAGGCCACGGAGGAAGGGAGGCACCCTTCACGTTTTTCGCTGCTGGGGTCATGGGTGCCTGGTAAAACACAACACCTTGCTATAAATTTACAATAAAGGTTCTTGCACTACCTGGCTGAATGTCTCCTTCATTCTGTCCCGTCACCCACCCTCAGGGATCTGTTATTCTATATATAAACCCCCCTGATCCCTGGATCAGATCCCAGCCTGTAACCCACTTCAGGGGATCTGTTATTCTATATATAAACCCCCCTGAGCCCGGGATCAGATCCCAGCCTGTAAACCACTCCAGGGGATCTGTTATTCTATATATAAAACCCACGAACCCCCGGATTAGATCCCAGTCTGTGACCCACCCCAGGGGATCTGTTATTCTATATATAAACCCCCCGAACCCCTGGATCAGATCCCAGCCTGTAAACCACTCCCGGGGATCTGTTATTCTATATATAAAACCCATGAACCCCCGGATTAGATCCCAGTCTGTGACCCACCCCAGGGGATCTGTTATTCTATATATAAACCCCCCGAACCCCTGGATCAGATCCCAGCCTGTAAACCACTCCTGGGGATCTGTTATTCTATATATAAACTTCCCGAACCCCTGGATCAGATCCCAGCCTGTAAACCACTCCCGGGGATCTGTTATTCTATATATAAAACCCACGAACCCCCGGATTAGATCCCAGTCTGTGACCCACCCCAGGGGATCTGTTATTCTATATATAAACCCACCCCCCGAACCTCTGGATTAGATCCCAGTCTGTGACCCACTCCCGGGGATCTGTTATTCTATATATAAACCCCCCGAACGCCTGGGTCAGATCCCAGTCTGTGACCCACTCCCGGGGATCTGTTATTCTATATATAAACCCCCCGAACCCCTGGATCAGTTCCCAGCCTGTAACCCACTCCCGGGGATCTGTTATTCTATATATAAAACCCACGAACCCCCGGATTAGATCCCAGTCTGTGACCCACCCCAGGGGATCTGTTATTCTATATATAAACCCACCCCCCGAACCTCTGGATTAGATCCCAGTCTGTGACCCACTCCCGGGGATCTGTTATTCTATATATAAACCCCCCGAACGCCTGGGTCAGATCCCAGTCTGTGACCCACTCCCGGGGATCTGTTATTCTATATATAAACCCCCCGAACCCCTGGATCAGTTCCCAGCCTGTAACCCACTCCCGGGGATCTGTTATTCTATATATAAACCCCCCCCCCGAACCCCTGGGTCAGATCCCAGTCTGTGACCCACTCCCGGGGATCTGTTATTCTATATATAAACGCCCCGAACCCCTGGATTAGATCCCAGTCTGTAACCCACTCCCGGGGATCTGTTATTCTATATATAAAACCCACGAACCCCCGGATTAGATCCCAGTCTGTGACCCACCCCAGGGGATCTGTTATTCTATATATAAACCCCCCGAACCCCTGGATTAGATCCCAGCCTGTAACCCACTCCCGGGGATCCGTTATTCTATATGTAAAACGCCCCCCGAACCCCTGGGTCAGATCCCTGCCTGTAACCCACTCCCGGGGATCTGTTATTCTATATATAAACCCCACTCCCGAACCCCTGGATTAGATCCCAGCCTGTAACCCACTCCCGGGGATCTGTTATTCTATATATAAACCCCACTCCCGAACCCCTGGATCAGATCCCAGCCTGTAACCCACTCCCGGGGATCTGTTATTCTATATATAAACCCCCCGAACCCCTGGGTCAGATCCCAGCCTGTAACCCACTCCCGGGCATCTGTTATTCTATATATAAACCCCCCCCTGAACCCCTGGGTCAGATCCCAGTCTGTGACCCACCCCTGGGGATCTGTTATTCTATATATAAACCCCCCTGAGCCCTGGATTATATCCCAGCCTGTAACCCACTCCCGGGGATCTGTTATTCTATATATAACCCCCCCGAACCCCTGGATTAGATCCCAGTCTGTAACCCACTCCCGGGCATCTGTTATTCTATATATAAACCCCACTCCCGAACCCCTGGATTAGATCCCAGTCTGTAACCCACTCCCGGGGATCTGTTATTCTATATATAAACCCCACTCCCGAACCCCTGGATTAGATCCCAGTCTGTAACCCACTCACGGGGATCTGTTATTCTATATATAAACCCCCCGAACCCCTGGATCAGATCCCAGCCTGTAACCCACTCCCGGGGATCTGTTATTCTATATATAAACCCCCCCCCCGAACCCCTGGGTCAGATCCCAGTCTGTAACACACTCCCGGGGATCTGTTATTCTATATATAAACCCCCCTGAGCCCTGGATTATATCCCAGCCTGTAAACCACTCCAGGGGATCTGTTATTCTATATATAAAACCCACGAACCCCCGGATTAGATCCAAGTCTGTGACCCACCCCTGGGGATCTGTTATTCTATATATAAACCCCACTCCCGAACCCCTGGATTAGATCCCAGTCTGTAACCCACTCCCGGGGATCTGTTATTCTATATATAAACCCCACTCCCGAACCCCTGCATTAGATCCCAGTCTGTAACCCACTCCCGGGGATCTGTTATTCTATATATAAACCCCCCCCCAAACCCCTGGATTAGATCCCAGTCTGTAACCCACTCCCGGGCATCTGTTATTCTATATATAAACCCCACTCCCGAACCCCTGGATTAGATCCCAGTCTGTAACCCACTCCCGGGGATCTTTTATTCTATATATAAACCCCCCAAACCCCTGGATTAGATCCCACTCTGTGACCCACTCCTGAACCCCTGGATTAGATCCCAGCCTGTAACCCACTCCAGGGGATCTGTTATTCTATATATAAAACCCACAAACCCCCGGATTAGATCCCAGTCTGTGACCCACCCCTGGGGATCTGTTATTCTATATATAAACTCCCCGAATCCCTGGATCAGATCCCAGCCTGTAACCCACTCCCGGGGATCTGTTATTCTATATATAAACCACCCCCCGAACCCCTGGGTCAGATCCCTGCCTGTAACCCACTCCCGGAGATCTGTTATTCTATATATAACCCCCCCGAACCCCCAGATTAGATCCCAGCCTGTAACCCACTCCTGGGGATCTGTTACCCTATATATAACCCCCCCCGAACCCCTGGATTAGATCCCTGCCTGTAACCCACTCCCGGGGATCTGTTATTCTATATATAAACACCCCGAACCCCTGGATTAGATCCCAGCCTGTAAACCACTCCCGGGGATCTGTTATTCTATATATACACACCCCGAACCCCTGGATTAGATCCCAGCCTATGACCCACTCCCGGGATCTGTTATCCCAGCCTGTAACCCACTCCCGGGGATCTGTTATTCTATATATAAACCCCCCGAATCCCCAGATCAGATCCCAGCCTGTGACCCACTCCCGGGGATCTGTTATCCCAGTCTGTGACCCACTCCCGGGTATCTGTTATTCTATATATAACCCCCCCGAACCCTGGATTAGATCCCAGCCTGTAACCCACTCCCGGGGATCTGTTATTCTATATATAAACCCCCGAACCCCTGGATTAGATCCCAGCCTGTAACCCACTCCCGGGGATCTGTTATTCTATATATAACCCCCCCCCCGAACCCCTGGATTAGATCCCAGTCTGTAACCCACCCCTGGGGATCTGTTATTCTATATATAAACATCCCGAATCCCCAGATCAGATCCCAGCCTGTAACCCACTCCCGGGGATCTTTTATTCTATATAAAACTCAGCCGGATTTTCAACCTCTCTCCGATACACTGACTCATCGCCACCTTTGATTCGACCGGCGAAGGCAGTGTCTGAAACCTGCTCTCGACCACAACTTCGCCGCGAACCAGAGTCGTCTCCCAGCCGCCGGGGTCAAACCGCCTCGGCCACACCTGCCACCGGACTGCGTCCCGCCTCTGACCCCTGCCGACCTCCCACGCCGCCGCCAAGCTGCAGTGTCCTGTCGACTGGAAGCTGGCGCAGCCGCCCGTCTGCGTTTTCGCCCGGGGGTTGGGGGCCCCACTTACGGGACCGGGCGCGTTGTGCGGTGATCAGCAGGGGAGGGCGGGACACTTGCCCGGTGCTGTAATTTGGCAGTGCGGAGCGGGGAGCAGGTCTGTCAACCTGGCAGACGCGCCCAACCCCGGGACGCCAGGCCAGGGGAATCTGATCGCAAACGATTGGTTTATTGATCACTGCAGAACGTCTCTCTCCTGCTTCCTGATCCCTCCCCTCTCCCTTCTCCTTTTCCCTGCCCCCACCCTCTGTCCGCAATACAGACCCGTATCAGAATCGCTCGTAAACGTTGTGCAACTTGTTTTTTTTAATATTTGCAGCAGCAGAAGAGTGCAGTGCACAAAATTACTACCGTACTGTGCAAAGGTGCCCTATCTCTGTATATACAGTGCCTGTAAAAAGTATTCACCTCTCTTAGAAGTTTTCAGGTTTTGTTGTTTTACGACATTTAGTCACAGTGCACTTAATTTGGCTTCTTTCTCACTGATCAACGGAAAAAAGTCTCCTTTGTGTCAAGGTGAAAGCAGATCTCTGCAAACTGATCTGAGTTAGCGACAAATATAAAACTCAAAAATAATTGATAGCATTAAGTATTCACCCACCCTGTAATATGGCACACCAAATCATCACTGGTGCAGCTGATTGCTTTTAGAAGTCACAAAATTCGTTAAGTGGAGATCACCGTGTGCGGTCAAGGTGATTGTGGTAAAAATACACCAGTATCGGGGAAGGTCCAACTGCTGGTGAGTCAGTATCCTGGCAAAAACTACACCATGAAGACAAACGAACACTCCAAGCAACTCTGCGAAAAGGATACTGAACAGCGCAGGTCAAGAGATGGGTACAAGAACATTTCCAAGACGCTGAATATCCCCGAGGGTACAGTTAGGTCAATCGTCAAGAAAACTGCCTCTCCACATCCACTCTATCTGTGTCCTCTGGTCCGAGACTCCCCCACCATTGGAAACATCCCCTCCACATCCACTCTACCTGTGTCCTCTGGTCCGAGACTCCCCACTATAGGAAACATCTTCTCCACATCCACTCTATCTGTGTCCTCTGGTCCGAGACTCCCCCACCATTGGAAACATCCCCTCCACATCCACTCTATCTGTGTCCTCTGGTCCTAGACTCCCCCACAATAGGAAACACCCTCTCCACATCCACTCTAGCTGTGTCCTCTGGTCCAAGACTCCCCCACCATTGGAAACATCCTCTCCACATCCACTCTATCTGTGTCCTCTGATCCGAGACTCCCCGACTACAGGAAACATCCTCTCCACATCCACTCTATTTGTGTCTTCTGGTCCTAGACTCCCCCACAACAGGAAACATCCTCTCCACATCCACTCTATTTGTGTCCTCTGGTCCGAGACCCCCCCACTATCGTGCTCCTCATACGTTAACCCCTTCATTCCCAAAATCCTTCTCCTGAATCTCCTCCGGACCCTCTCCAATGTCAGCAGGTTATTTCTCAGATAAGGAGCCTCAAACCTTTTCAATGCTCCAACTGAGGCCTCACCGGTGCCTTATGACGCCTTGACTTTGCGGGTTCCTTTTTTATATTCTCGGTCTCTCGAAATGACTGCCAACATTGCATTTGCCTTTCTTACTGACCCGGTAACGCCACCCACACAGGAACGCAGCCTCTTGCACAGACCCCCCCCCCCGAGAATCCTGCCTCTGGCATATACCCCAGGGGTAAGCATTCACACTGGGAAACAATAAATGGGCTATGCTCTGTGCTACGCCTGATGGAAAGGTGAATTAGGTCTAATTTAAGCGCTTTCCAGGGCGTGACGTGCAATAACCCCGCTAACTCGCCGGTCCAGGTGATCAGACTGAACTGCAGTTGCCGCTCGCTGGCCCTGGCGGGCGGTCCTCCCAGCTTCATGCTCCCGGCGCCCGCCTCCGTCACCTCTTGCCACCTCCGTGGCCTTCTTCCCCCACCACGCGTCGCCGGGGAAACGCGCGGCCCAATCGGCAACTGACACATGGCGCATGGGGGCGGCTGACGGAGGAGGGCGGGGTTTCGATCTAGCCCCACCCTCCAAGTCGAACAGCGCAGGCAGATAAGCCCTCCTATTGGTCAGAACCTGCAATTCCTTCATAGCAATTGGTTACAACAGACGTCCGTCATGAAAGGATTGTTTTTCACCGGTTTTCGTCCGTTTGCGGAGGCGGCTCCGCACCGAGGAGAAAGCGTGTCCTACCCGCTGATTGGATGGGGCTGATGACTGACGGGCCGATCCCACCGGCTATTGGTGGAGGGGAGTGCACTTCAGTGATTGTTTTGGTCCGATCGGGGAGGCAGCGAGGGGCGGGACTAACATGCGAGGGGGGGTGAAGGTAACGCACCATCCGATTGGAGGGCGCCGATGAGTGACGGGTGGGAGCCGTCGGTGAGTGGTGGGTGACCGCCCACCTCAGGGAATTGTTTTAGTCCGTTGCAGGGTATGCGGAGAGGGGCGGGTCTCACGGGGGTGGGGCAAGAACTCCGCCCCCCGCGATTGGAGAGCGCGGATGAGTGACGGGCGGGAGCAGCCGCCCATTGGCCGGTCGGTAGGTGGGCGGGAGGCCGAGCGGGTCATGGCGGCGGCGGCGGCTGGGAGCCGGGAGTGAGGACAGCCGAGCGCGAATGGAGGCCCCGCACGTCCGCAGCGTCGAGGAGGTGCTCCGGCACTTTGGCGTCAACGAGAGCACCGGGCTGGGGCCCGAGCAGCTAAGGGAGGCCCGGGAGAAGTGGGGTCCCAATGGTGAGAGGCTGCGGGATGAGGGAGGGAGAGGGAAGGATGGATGGGGAAGGTTGGGGGAGGGAGGGATGGGGTGGGGTATGAGGGGAGGGAGGGATGGGGTGGGGTATGAGGGGAGGGAGGGGTGGGGTATGAGGGGAGGGAGGGATGGGGTGGGGTATGAGGTGGAAGGAGGGATGAGGTGGGGTATGAGGGGAGGGAGGGATGGGGTGGGGTATGAGGGGAGGGAGGTATGAGGTGGAAGGAGGGATGAGGTGGGGTATGAGGGGAGGGAGGGATGGGGTGGGGTATGAGGGGAGGGAGGGATGGGGTGGGGTATGAGGGGAGGGAGGGATGGGGTGGGGTATGAGGGGAGGGAGGGATGGGGTGGAAGGAGGGATGAGGTGGGGTATGAGGGGAGGGAGGTATGGGGTGGAAGGAGGGATGAGGTGGGGTATGAGGGGAGGGAGGGATGGGGTGGGGTATGAGGGGAGGGAGGGATGGGGTGGGGTATGAGGGGAGGGAGGTATGAGGTGGAAGGAGGGATGAGGTGGGGTATGAGGGGAGGGAGGGATGGGGTGGAAGGAGGGATGAGGTGGGGTATGAGGGGAGGGAGGGATGGGGTGGAAGGAGGGGAGGGAGGGATGGGGTGGAAGGAGGGATGAGGTGGGGTATGAGGGGAGGGAGGTATGGGGTGGAAGGAGGGATGAGGTGGGGTATGAGGGAAGGGAGGGATGGGGTGGGGTATGAGGGGAGGGAGGGATGGGGTGGGGTATGAGGGGAGGGAGGGATGGGGTGGGGTATGAGGGGAGGGAGGTATGAGGTGGAAGGAGGGATGAGGTGGGGTATGAGGGGAGGGAGGGATGGGGTGGGGTATGAGGGGAGGGAGGGATGGGGTGGGGTATGAGGGGAGGGAGGGATGGGGTGGGGTATGAGGGGAGGGAGGGATGGGGTGGAAGGAGGGATGAGGGAGGGAGAGGGAAGGATGGATGGGGAAGGTTGGGGGAGGGAGGGATGGGGTGGGGTATGAGGGGAGGGAGGGATGGGGTGGGGTATGAGGGGAGGGAGGGATGGGGTGGGGTATGAGGGGAGGGAGGTATGAGGTGGAAGGAGGGATGAGGTGGGGTATGAGGGGAGGGAGGGATGGGGTGGGGTATGAGGGGAGGGAGGGATGGGGTGGGGTATGAGGGGAGGGAGGGATGGGGTGGGGTATGAGGGGAGGGAGGGATGGGGTGGAAGGAGGGATGAGGTGGGGTATGAGGGGAGGGAGGTATGGGGTGGAAGGAGGGATGAGGTGGGGTATGAGGGGAGGGAGGGATGGGGTGGGGTATGAGGGGAGGGAGGGATGGGGTGGGGTATGAGGGGAGGGAGGTATGAGGTGGAAGGAGGGATGAGGTGGGGTATGAGGGGAGGGAGGGATGGGGTGGAAGGAGGGATGAGGTGGGGTATGAGGGGAGGGAGGGATGGGGTGGAAGGAGGGGAGGGAGGGATGGGGTGGAAGGAGGGATGAGGTGGGGTATGAGGGGAGGGAGGTATGGGGTGGAAGGAGGGATGAGGTGGGGTATGAGGGAAGGGAGGGATGGGGTGGGGTATGAGGGGAGGGAGGGATGGGGTGGGGTATGAGGGGAGGGAGGGATGGGGTGGGGTATGAGGGGAGGGAGGTATGAGGTGGAAGGAGGGATGAGGTGGGGTATGAGGGGAGGGAGGGATGGGGTGGAAGGAGGGATGAGGTGGGGTATGAGGGGAGGGAGGGATGGGGTGGAAGGAGGGGAGGGAGGGATGGGGTGGGGTATGAGGGGAGGGAGGGATGAGGTGGGATGTAGGGGAGGGAGGGATGAGGTGGGATATAGGGGAGGGATGAATGAGGTGGGATATAAAGGAGAGGAGGGATGAGATGGGATATAAGGGGAGGAATGCGGTGGGATGAGGGGAGGGATGAATGAGGTGGGATATAAGGGGAGGGAGGAATGAGGTGGGATATAGGGGAGGGATGAGGGGAGAGGAGGAATGAGGTGACGTATAAGGGGAGGGATGGGGAGGAATGAGGTGGGCTATAAGGGGAGGAATGAGGTGGGGTTGAGGGGAGGGAGGAATGAGGTGGGGTATGAGGGGAGGGAGGGATGAGGTGGGGTATAAGGGGAGGGGAGGAATGAGGTGGGATATAGGGGAGGGGGCATGAGGTGTGATTTAAGGGAGGGGAGGAATGAGGTGGGGTATAAGGGGAGGGAGAAATGAGGTGGGGTATGAGGGGAGGGAGGCATGAGGTGGGATATAGGGGACGGATGAGCAGAGGATATGGGATATAAGGGGAGGAATGAGGTGGGATGAGGGGAGGGATGAATGAGGTGGGATATAAGGGGAGGGAGGAATGGGGTGGGGGATGAGGGGAGGGAGGAATGAGGTGGGGTATAAGGGGAGGGGAGGAATGAGGTGTTGTATAAGGGGAGGAATGAGGTGGGGGATGAGGGGAGGGAGGAATGAGGGATATAGGGGAGGAATGAGGTGGAGGATACGGAGAGGGGATGGATGAGATGGGATATAAGGGGAGGGATGAAGGGAGGGATGAGGTGGGGTATGAGGGGAGGGAGGAATGGGGTGAGGTATAACGGGAGGGATGAGGTGGAGGATACGGGGAGGGGATGGATGAGATGGGATATAAGGGGATGGATGAAGAGGAATGAGGTGGGATATAGGGGAGGGATGAGTGGAGGGAGGAATGAGATGGGATATAGGGGAGGGATGAGGTGGAGGATACGGGGAGGGGATGGATGAGATTGGATATATGGGGAGGAATGAGGTGGAATATAGGGGAGGGGAGGGGGGAATGAGGTGCGGTATGAGGGCAGGGATGAGGGGAGGAATGAGGTGGGGTATAGGGGAGGGATGAGTGGAGGGAGGAATGAGATGGGATATAGGGGAGGGATGAGGTGGAGGATACGGGGAGGGGTTGGATGAGATTGGATATAAGGGGAGAAATGAAGTGGGATGAGGGGAGGGATGAATGAGGTGGGGGATGTGGGGAGGGGAGGAATGAGGTGGGATATAAGGGGAGGGATGAGGAGAAATGAGGTGGAATATAGGGGAGGGGAGGAATGAGGTGCGGTATGAGGGGAGGGGAGGAATGAGGTGGGGTATAGGGGAGGGAGGAATGAGGTGGGATATAGGGGAGGGATGAGGTGGAGGATACGGGGAGGGGATGGATGAGATTGGATATAAGGGGAGGGATGAATGAGGTGGGGATGAGGGGAGGAATGAGGTGGGATATAAGGGGAGGGATGAGGAGAAATGAGGTGGAATATAGGGGAGGAGTGAGGGGAGGAATGAGGTGCGGTATGAGGGCAGGGATGAGGGGAGGGGAGGAATGAGGTGGGGTATAGGGGAGGGAGGAATGAGGTGGGATATAGGGGAGGGATGAGGTGGAGGATACAGGGGGGATGGATGAGATTGGATATAAGGGGAGAAATGAGGTGGGATGAGGGGAGGGATGAATGAGGTGGGGGATGAGGGGAGGGGAGGAATGAGGTGGGATATAGGGGAGGGATGAGGTGGAGGATACAGGGGGGATGGATGAGATTGGATATAAGGGGAGAAATGAGGTGGGATGAGGGGAGGGATGAATGAGGTGGGATATAGGGGAGGGAGGCATGAGGTGGGGTATAAAGGAGAGGAGGGATGAGGTGTGGTATAAGGGGATGAGGGGAGGAATGAGGTGGGGTATGAGGGGAGGGGAGGAATGAGGTGGGATACAGGGGAGGGAAGAGGGGAGGGGGCATGAGGTGGGGTATAAGGGAGAGGAGGAATGAGGTGGGGTATAAAGGGAGGGATGAGGGGACGAATGAGGTGGGCTATAAGGGGAGGGATGAAGGAAGGAATGAGGTGGGGTATAAGGGGAGGGATGAAGGGAGGAATGAGGTCGGGTATAAGGGGAGGGATGAGGGGACGAATGAGGTGGGGTATAAGGGGAGGGATGAAGGAAGGAATGAGGTGGGGTATAAGGGGAGGGATGAGGGGAGGGGAGGAATGGGTGGGGGATGAGGTGGAGGATATGGGGAAGGGATGGATGAGATGGGATATAAGGGGAGGGATGGGGAGGAATGAGGTGGGGTATGAGGGGAGGGAGGGATGACGTGGGGTATAACGGGAGGGATGAGGTGGAGGATATGGGGAGGGGATGGATGAGATGGGATATAAGGGGAGGGATGAATGAGGTGGGGTATAAGGGGAGGGATGAGGGGAGGGGAGGAATGGGTGGGGGATGAGGTGGAGGATATGGGGAAGGGATGGATGAGATGGGATATAAGGGGAGGGAGGAATGGGGTGGGGGATGAGGGGAGGGAGGAACGAGGTGGGATATAGGGGAGGGATGAGGGGAGAGGAGGAATGAGGTGACGTATAAGGGGAGGGATGGGGAGGAATGAGGTGGGCTATAAGGGGAGGAATGAGGTGGGATTTAAAGGAGGGGAGGAATGAGGTGGGGTATAAGGGGAGGGATGGGGAGGGGATGGATGAGATGGGATATAAGAAGGGATGGGGAGGAATGAGGTGGGATATAGGGGAGGGAGGCATGAGGTGGGGTATAAGGGAGGGGATGAATGGGGTGGGGTATAACGGGAGGGATGAGGTGGGGTATAAGGGGAGGGATGAGGTGGGGTATGAGGGGAGGAGGACATGGGGAGGGGATGGATGAGATGGGATGTAAGGGGAGGGACGGGGAGGAATGAGGTGGGATATAAGGGAGGGAGGAATGAGGTGGGGTATGAGGGGAGGGAGGAATGAGGTGGGGTATGAGGGGAGGAATGAGGTGGGGTATGAGGGGAGGGAGGCATGAGGTGGGATATAGGGGACGGATGAGCAGAGGATATGGGATATAAGGGGAGGAATGAAGTGGGATGAGGGGAGGGAGGAATGAGGTGACGTATAAGGGGAGGAATGAGGTGGGGGATGAGGGGAGGGAGGAATGAGGTGGGATGTAGGGGAGGGATGAATGAGGTGGGATATAGGGGAGGGAGGGATGAGGTGGGATATAAAGGAGAGGAGGGATGAGATGGGATATAAGGGGAGGAATGCGGTGGGATGAGGGGAGGGATGAATGAGGTGGGATATAAGGGGAGGGAGGAATGGGGTGGGGGATGAGGGGAGGGAGGAATGAGGTGGTATATAGGGGAGGGATGAGGGGAGAGGAGGAATGAGGTGACGTATAAGGGGAGGGATGGGGAGGAATGAGGTGGGCTATAAGGGGAGGAATGAGGTGGGGTTGAGGGGAGGGAGGAATGAGGTGGGGTATGAGGGGAGGGAGGCATGAGGTGGGGTATAAGGGGAGGGGAGGAATGAGGTGGGATATAGGGGAGGGGGCATGAGGTGTGATTTAAGGGAGGGGAGGAATGAGGTGGGGTATAAGGGGAGGGAAAAATGAGGTGGGGTATGAGGGGAGGGAGGCATGAGGTGGGATATAAGGGGAGGGAGGAATGGGGTGGGGGATGAGGGGAGGGAGGAATGAGGTGGGGTATAAGGGGAGGGGAGGAATGAGGTGTTGTATAAGGGGAGGGAGGAATGAGGTGGGATATAGGGGACAGATGAGCAGAGGATATGGGATATAAGGGGAGGAATGAGGTGGGATGAGGGGAGGGATGAATGAGGTGGGATATAAGGGGAGGGAGGAATGGGGTGGGGGATGAGGGGAGGGAGGAATGAGGTGGGGTATAAGGGGAGGGGAGGAATGAGGTGTTGTATAAGGGGAGGGATGAGGGGAGGGAGGAATGAGGTGGGGGATGAGGGGAGGGAGGAATGAGGTGGGATATAGGGGAGGAATGAGGTGGAGGATACAGAGAGGGGATGGATGAGATGGGATATAAGGGGAGGGATGAAGGGAGGAATGAGCTGGGATATAAGAGGAGGGATGGGGTGGGATATAGGGGAGGGAGGCATGAGGTGGGGTATGAGGGGAGGAATGAGGTGGGATATAGGCGAGGGATGAGGGGAGGGAGGAATGAGGTGGGTTATGAGGGGAGGAATGAGGTGGGATATAGGGGAGGGATGAGGGGAGGGGAGGAATGAGGTGGGGTATAAGGGGAGGGATGAGGGGAGAGGAGGAATGAGGTGGGGTATAAGGGGAGAGAGGAATGAGGTGGGTATGAGGGGAGGGAGGGATGAGGTGGGGTATAAGGGGAGGGAGGAATGAGGTGGGGTACGAGCGGAGAGAGGAATGAGGTGGGGTACAAGGGGAGGGGAGGGAGGGATGAGGTGGGGTATAAGGGGAGGGAGGAATGAGGTGGGGTACGAGCGGAGAGAGGAATGAGGTGGGGTATAAGGGGAGGGGAGGAATGAGGTGGGTATGAGGGGAGGGAGGGATGAGGTGGGGTATAAGGGGAGGGAGGAATGAGGTGGGATTTAAGGGAGGGGAGGAATGAGGTTGGGTATAGGGGACAGAGGGATGAGGTGGGGTATAAGGGGAGGGGAGGAATGGGGTGGGGTATAAGGGGAGGGGAGGAATGGGGTGGGGTATGAGGGGAGGGAGGGATGAGGTGGTGTATAAGGGGAGGGAGGGATGAGGTGGGGTATAAGGGGAGGGGAGGAATGAGGTGGGATATAGGAGAGGGAGACATGAGGTGGGATATAATGGAGGGGAGGAATGAGGGGGTATAGGGGAGAGATGAATGAGGTGGGATATAAGGGGAGGGAGGAATGGGGATGAGGGGATGATATGGGGAGGGGATGGATGAGATGGGATATAAGGGGAGGGATGAAGGAAGGAATGAGGTGGGGTATAAGGAGAGGGATGAAGGGAGGAATGAGGTGGGGTATAAGGGGAGGGACGGGGAGGAATGAGGTGGGATATAAGGGAGGGAGGAATGAGGTGGGGTATGAGGGGAGGGAGGAATGAGGTGGGGTATGAGGGGAGGGAGGCATGAGGTGGGATATAGGGGACGGATGAGCAGAGGATATGGGATATAAGGGGAGGAATGAGGTGGGATGAGGGGAGGGATGAATGAGGTGGGATATAAGGGGAGGGAGGAATGGGGTGGGGGATGAGGGGAGGGAGGAATGAGGTGGGGTATAAGGGGAGGGGAGGAATGAGGTGTTGTATAAGGGGAGGAATGAGGTGGGGGATGAGGGGAGGGAGGGATGAGGTGGGGTATAAGGGGAGGGGAGGGAGGGATGAGGTGGGGTATAAGGGGAGGGAGGAATGAGGTGGGGTACGAGGGGAGAGAGGAATGAGGGGTATAAGGGGAGGGGAGGAATGAGGTGGGGTATGAGGGGAGGGGAGGAATGAGGTGGGATGAGGGGAGGGAGGGATGAGGTGGGGTATAAGGGGAGGGAAGAATGAGGTGGGATTTAAGGGAGGGGAGGAATGAGGTTGGGTATAGGGGAGGGAGGGATGAGGTGGGGTATAAGGGGAGGGGAGGAATGGGGTGGGGTATGAGGGGAGGGAGGGATGAGGTGGTGTATAAGGGGAGGGAGGGATGAGGTGGGGTATAAGGGGAGGGGAGGAATGGGGTGGGAGGGGAGGAATGAGGTGGGATATAGGAGAGGGAGACATGAGGTGGGATTTAACGGAGGGGATGAATGAGGGGGTATAGGGGAGGGATGAATGAGGTGGGATATAAGGGGAGGGAGGAATGGGGATGAGGGGATGATATGGGGAGGGGATGGATGAGATGGGATATAAGGGGAGGGATGGGGAGGAATGAGGTGGGATGAGGGGAAGGATGAATGAGGTGGGATATAAGGGGAGGGAGGAATGGGGTGGGGGATGAGGGGAGGGAGGAATGAGGTGGGGTATAATGGGAGGGATGAGGGGAGGGAGGAATGAGGTGGGATATAGGGGAGGGATGAGGTGGAGGATACGGAGAGGGGATGGAGGAGATGGGATATAAGGGGAGGAATGAGGTGGGATATAAGGGGAGGGATGAAGGGAGGAATGAGCTGGAGTATAAGGGGAGGGTGGAATGGGGTGGGGTATAACGGGAGGGATGTGGAGGATATGGGGAGGGGATGGATGAGATGGGATATAAGGGGAGGAATGGGCAGGAATAAGGTGGTGGGGGGGGGAGACTCTCCCGTCGATTGCTGGACATTGTCGCTCAGGATCTTTTCCCCGAGTGGATATTCTTCGTTCCTTGATACTTTGAGCGCTTTGCACCTTGGCCTCAGAGGAAGGCTACCTTGTTCAGCTGTATTTGAGAATCGTTTGAATGATAACTTAACGTGTGTGTGAGACGCTAACCTACTGTAGATTCTCCCAGTACTGGGGAGGGATGTGAACTCAACGTGTTGGACTAAGTCCACTACTCTGCTGTTTGCTCCGGTCCCGGGTTCGGATCCTCGTACCAGGCCGTGATTTGACCAGCTGGGGCACGCTCAAGGGGACGCCTGTGGAAGTTTGGAGTGCTGGTTTGAAAGTCTCCTTAATTAATTTCCTGAGGAAGCAGAGACGCTAGCCGGCCCGCCTGCCTCGTGATCTGTGTTATGGAGCTGTCTCAGGAAAGGTCATCTGATAAGCTAACGAGCAGGAATTTAAACTGTTGACTCTCCGCCGCTCAAAGGCACCTCTGCAGTAACACGCCGAACACTGCAGGGACATGGAAACCTGAGAGTCTGGGTTCTCCCTAGACCTGCCCTGCGGTTGCCTGACTCCCTGAGGCCTGCCAGCAGTCTGTTTGTGGTACCACATTCGAGCAGCTGAAGTCTCCCTCCTGCATCTGATAGCTCTGGGCCTGTACTCGCCAAGCACTTGGAAGAATTGTGGGGGGGGGGGTCTTAAAACCTATCGAACATTGAAAAGTCTAGATAGAGTGGATGTGGAGAGGATGTTTCCAGTAGTGGGGGAGTCTAAGACCAGAGGACACAGATAGAGTGGATGTGGAGGGGATGTTTCCTATGGTGGGGGAGTCTAGGACCAGAGCCAGAGGACACAGATAGAGTGGATGTGGAGAGGATGTTTCCTATGGTGGGGGAGTCTCGGACCAGAGGACACAGATAGAGTGGATGTGGAGAGGATGTTTCCTATGGTGGGGGAGTCTAGGACCAGAGGACACAGATAGAGTGGATGTGGAGAGGATGTTTCCTATGGTGGGGGAGTCTCGGACCAGAGGACACAGATAGAGTGGATGTGGAGAGGATGTTTCCAGTAGTGGGGGAGTCTGCGACCAGAGGACACAGACAGAGTGGATGTGGAGAGGATGTTTCCTATCGTGGGGGAGTCTAGGACCAGAGGACACAGATAGAGTGGATGTGGAGGGGATGTTTCCTATGGTGGGGGAGTCTAGGACCAGAGCCAGAGGACACAGATAGAGTGGATGTGGAGAGGATGTTTCCTATGGTGGGGGAGTCTCGGACCAGAGGACACAGATAGAGTGGATGTGGAGAGGATGTTTCCTATGGTGGGGGAGTCTAGGACCAGAGGACACAGATAGAGTGGATGTGGAGAGGATGTTTCCTATGGTGGGGGAGTCTCGGACCAGAGGACACAGATAGAGTGGATGTGGAGAGGATGTTTCCAGTAGTGGGGGAGTCTGCGACCAGAGGACACAGACAGAGTGGATGTGGAGAGGATGTTTCCTATTGTGGGGGAGTCTCGGACCAGAGGACACAGATAGAGTGGATGTGGAGAGGATGTTTCCTGTGGTGGGGGGGTCTCGGACCAGAGGACACAGATAGAGTGAATGTGGAGAGGATGTTTCCTGTAGTGGGGGGAGTCTAGGACCAGAGGACACAGATAGAGTGGATGTGGAGAGGATGTTTCCTATGGTGGGGGAGTCTAGGACCAGAGGACACAGATAGAGTGGATGTGGAGAGGATGTTTCCTATAGTGGGGAAGTCTCGGACCAGAGGACACAGATAGAGTGGATGTGGAGAGGATGTTTCCTGTAGTGGGGGGAGTCTAGGACCAGAGGGCACATATCGTGTGCTGATTAAGTTGAAGAGCCATTAGGTAATGTTACAGCTATATTAGACCCTGGTCAGACCCCACTTGGAGTACTGTGTTCAATTCTGTTCATCTCACTGCAGGAAGGATATGGATGCTATAGAGAGGGTGCAGAGGAGACTTACAAGGATGTTGCCTGGATTGGGGAGCGTGCCTTATGAGAATAGGTTGAGTGAACTCGGCCTTTTCTCCTTGGAGCGACGGAGGATGAGAGGTGGCCTGATAAGATAAGATGATGGGAGGCATTGATCGTGTGGATAGCCAGAGGCTTTTTCCCAGGGCTGAAATGGCTAGCACGAGGGGGCACAGTTTTAAGGTGTCTGGAAGGAGGAACAAGGGGGATGTCAGAGGTAAACTTTTCACACAGAGAGTGGTGGTTGCATGGAATTGGCTGCCAGTGATGGTGGTGCAGGTGGGTACAATAGGGTCTTTTAAGAGCCTCTTAGAGAGGTGCATGGAGCTTAGAAAAATAGAGGGCGATGCGCCAGGGAAATCCTGGGCTGTTTCTCGAGTAGGTGACATGGTCGAAGGGCCTGTAATGTTTCTATGTTCAATCCTTGGTGACATTCCAAAGCTCCTCAAACTCCTTCAAAAACAGAGCAGCCGTCGTACAGAGACGTTGACACCCAGGAAGTTGAAACCGCTGGCTTCACATTCCAGCACCTTGTGTTCAGAGGACTTGACAGAACACGTCCGTGACAGTGAAGTGGTGGAGGTGGTGGGAACGGGTGTTGGTAAGGCAGCCGGCAAGCTTCCCTGCTGATGGCTCATTCGGAAAGTCTGGGGGCACGGGATCCAGGGAAACGTGACCGTCCCGATTCAGGATTGGGCTGAGGCACACCGGGGTCCAGGGAAACGTGGCTGTCCTGATTCAGGATTGAGCTGAGGCACACCGGGTCCAGGGAAACGTGGCTGTCCTGATTCAGGATTGAGCTGAGGCACACCGGGTCCAGGGAAACGTGGCTGTCCTGATTCAGGATTGAGCTGAGGAACACGGGATCCCGGGAAACGTGGCCGTCCCGATTCAGGATTGGGCTGAGGCACACCGGGTCCAGGGAAACGTGGCTGTCCTCATTCAGGATTGGGCTGAGGCACACCGGGTCCAGGGAAACGTGGCTGTCCTGATTCAGGATTGGGCTGAGGCACACCGGGTCCAGGGAAACGTGGCTGTCCTGATTCAGGATTGGGCTAAGGAACACGGGATCCCAGGAAACGTGACTGTCCCGATTCAGGATTGGGCTGAGGCACACGGGGTCCAGGGAGACGTGACTGTCCCGATTCAGGATTGGACTGACGCACACGGGATCCCGGGAAACGTGGCCGTCCCGATTCAGGATTGAGCTGGGGAACGCGGGGTCCAGGGAAACGTGACTGTCCCGATTCAGGATTGGGCTGAGGCACACGGGATCCAGGGAAACGTGGCTGTCCTGATTCAGGATTGGGCTGAATTATCTGCAGCTTAATGTGAAAAAGACTAAGGAGCTGGTGGTAGACCTGAGGAGAGCTAAGGTACCGGTGACCCCTGTTTCCATCCAGGGGGTCAGTGTGGACATGGTACAGGATTACAAATACCTGGGGAGACGAATTGACAATAAACTGAACTGGTCAAAGAACACTGAGGCTGTCTACAAGAAGGGTCAGAGCCGTCTCTATTTCCTGAGGAGACTGAGGTCCTTTAACATCTGCCGGACGATGCTGAGAATGTTCTATGAGTCTGTGGTGGCCAGTGCGATCATGTTTGCTGTTGTGTGCTGGGGCAGCAGGCTGAGGGTAGCAGACACCAACAGAATCAACAAACTCATTCGTAAGGCCAGTGATGTTGTGGGGGTGGAACTGGACTCTCTGACGGTGGGGTCTGAAAAGAGGATGCTGTCTAAGTTGCATGCCATCTTGGACAATGTCTCCCGTCCACTACATAATGTACTGGGTGGGCACAGGAGTACATTCAGCCAGAGACTCATTCCACCGAGATGCAGCACAGAGCGTCATAGGAAGTCATTCCTGCCTGTGGCCATCAAACTTTACAACTCCTCCCTTGGAGGGTCAGACACCTTGAGCCAATAGGCTGGTCCTGGACTTATTTCCTGGCATAATTTACATATTACTATTTAATTATTTATGGTTTTATCACTATTTAATTATTTATGGTGCAACTGTAATGAAAACCAATTTCCCCCGGGATCAATAAAGTATGACTATGAACACGGACGACAGGGAAATGCAGGAAGATGGACTTTTGGAGGAGAGAAGAGTTAGACTGATGGTCAGCACAATATCGTAGGTCGAAAAGCATCTGCTGTCTCATGTTTTCTGTTCTCTGAATTTTTACTGGGGTCTGGAGGTGATCCTGTTGAGGGTTTGGTGGGGTGGGGAGAGTTGGCAGGGACCGGGGGGGGGCGGTGTCAGTGATGATGGGGGGAATGGGAGAACTGTGATGTTTCCTGTTTTCTGATCCCTGTCTCTTCTCCACTTTTTGTTTCCGCATGTCATCCCTTTCTCGCTCCGTGTGACCAGAACTCCCAGCGGAAGAAGGTATGTCTGACTCTTCCTCTCTGTTTGATACATCTGCAGTGCATCGGGGTATAGCATTGAATGTCTCCCCCTCCCTCCACCTGGTGGGTGGGGAGAGTCGGTCAAGCAGCACAAAATAAACCCCTCCTCTGGCAGCTTGTTCCACAGACGGACTGCCCGTATCCCTCTAAACTTTTCCTATCCGTGTCCCTGTCCGAGTGTCGTTAATGTACCTGCCCCGACCACTTCCTCTGGCAGCTCGGACCATCCTCTGGGTGAAAATACTGCCCCTTGTGATCCCTATTAAATCTCTTCTTCCTCTCACATGTGCCCTCTGGTTCTTGATTCCCCGACCCTGGGGGGAAAAGGACTGTGCGAATTCACCCCATCTCTGCCCCTCGTGGTTTTACACACCTCTGTAAGGTCACCCCTACGCTCCAGGGAATGAAGTCCCACCCTGCCCGACCTCTCTCCGTAACCCAGCCCATCAGGTCCCGGCGACAGCCTCCTAAATCTCCCTTTGCACTCTTTCCGTTTTAACCGCATCTTTCCTGGAGCAGGATAAACAAAACTGTACCCAGCGCGGCCTCACCGGTACAGAAACACAGAAAACCTACAGCACAATACAGGCCCTATGGCCCACAGAGTTGTGCCGAACACGTCCCTACCTTAGAAATTACTGGCCTTACCCATAGCCCTCTATTTCTCTAAGCTCCATGTACCGATCCAAAAGTCTCTTATACTTTATTGTCGCCAAACAATTGATACTATAGCGTACAATCATCACAGCGATATTTGATTCTGCACTTCCCGCTCCCTGGATTACAAATATTAAATATTAAAAATAGTAAAAATTAGTAAATATTAAAAATTTTAATTATAAATCATAAATAGAAAATAGAAAAATGGGAAGTAAGGTAGTGCAAACAAAACCGAGAGACAGGTCCGGATATTTGGAGGGTGCGGCCCAGATCTGGGTCAGGATCCGTTCAGCAGTCTTATCACAGTTGGAAAGAAGCTGTTCCCAAATCTGGCCGTACGAGTCTTCAAGCTCCTGAGCCTTCTCCCGGAGGGAAGAGGGACGAAAAGTGTTTTGGCTGGGTGGGTCGTGTCCTTGATTATCCTGGCAGCACTGCTCCGACAGCGTGCGGTGTAAAGTGAGTCCAAGGACGGAAGATTGGTTTGTGTGATGTGCCGGGCCATGTTCACGATCTTCTGCAGCTTCTTCCGGTCTTGGACAGGACAACTTCCATACCAGGTTGTGATGCACCCTAGGAGAATGCTTTCTACGGTGCATCTATAAAAATTAGTGAGGGTTTTAGGGGACAGGCCAAATTTCTCCAGTTTTCTCAGGAAGTAAAGGCGCTGGTGGGCCATCTTGGCAGTGAACTCTGCTTGGTTGGACCAAGTCAAGTCATTTGTGATATTGACCCCAAGGAACTTAAAGCCTTTCGGGTCTTAAAAGACCCTATTGTATCCGCCTCCACCACCGTTGCTGGCAGCCCATTCCACGCATCTTCAAATTAACATCCCCACTCCTGTACTTCGCGCTCAGAGGTGTGAGAAACCTGGGGTGTTTTCTCTGGAGGGTGGACGGACTAACGGCAGGCTCGGACAGGGTGATGGGAGGCTTGGACCGGGCGGACGGAGTGACAGGAGGCTCGGACAGGGTGGAAACTCACTCCTCCACCAGCAGCGGCCGGAACAGCTCCCAGGACACGCTGCAGCCAATCACCCGGACGGCACTGAAAGCCCCTTCCAGAACCCTCCGCCTCTGGCGGTGAACTTCACCCACCTGGGAGTGCAGAGGGGGTGCAGGAGGGATTTGTTCACTCCGTTTCTCGACCAAGGATCTTGCGCGCCAGCGCCGCTCACAAACCCGCTGGAGGAACTCAGCAGGCCAGGCAGCGTCGGTGGAAAAGAACGAACGTTCCACGTCTCGGGCCGAGCCTCTCCTTCGGGACTCGAAAGGAAGGAGGGGGTGGGGGAAGGTGACGGAATAAAAAAAGTGTGGGGAGGTGGGGAAGAGGACGGCTGGGAGATGTGTGAAGCCGGGTGGGTGGGAGAGGGGAAGGGCTGGAGGGGAAGGAATCTGATCGGAGAGGAGAGTGGACCGTAGGAGACGGGGAAGGCGGAGGGAACCGGGGCGAGGTAGATGGCGCGTGACAGAAGAAGAGGGAAGGAGGGGAGGGATTTTTTTTAACTGGAAGGAGAAACTGATGTCTGTGCCATCAGGTTGGAGGCTTCCCAGACAGAATATGAGGTGCTCCACCCCCCACCCTGGGGTGGGGGGCCTCATTGTGCCACAGGGGGAGGCCACAGACTGACGTGTCAGAACAGGGATGGGAGTCAGAATTAAACTGTTCGGCCGCCAGGAAGTTCTGACCTCGGCAGAGGGACTGGAGTCACTTGGCGAAGCGGGTGTCCCCTCCCCCCCACCCCCCAGTTTACGACGGGTGTTGCCGATGCAGACGGAGGAGGGGGAGGAGGTAAAACGGGCAGGTGAAACACAAGGTCGGAGAAGGGTGAATGGACAAAAGAATCACGGAAGGGGTGATCCCTGCGGACAGCGGGAGGTGGTAAAGGTATTTATCCCTTCGGAGATGGTGGGGAACCACGTGTTGGTTGCAGGGGCTGACTGACGCAGTGGTAGGTCGGGACAAGAGGAACTCTCTCTCGCTGATACGATGGGGTGAGTGCGGACCTTTGGGAAATGGAGGAGAGGTGGATGTAGTGTTCTCGTGCAGTGTGTTGAAACTCTGACTAAACACCAAGTTAAACCGGAGCCAATGCAGACAGAGTCGTCATAAGGTTAACCATTTACTGTTCACTCTTCCATATTAACATCGTATGGTGAAAACTGTTGATAAATGTGAGGTTATCCACTTTGGTGGCAAAATCAGGAAAACAGATCATTATCTGAATGGTGGCTGATTAGGAAAAGGGGAGGTGCAACGAGACCTGGGTGTCATTGTACACCAGTCATTGAAAGTGGGCATGCAGGTACAGCAGGCGGTGAAAAAGGCGAATGGTATGCTGGCATTCATAGCAAGAGGATTCGAGTACAGGAGCAGGGGGGTACTACTGCAGTTGTACAAGGCCTTGGTGAGACCACACCTGGAGTATTGTGTGCAGTTTTGGTCCCCTAATCTGAGGAAAGACATCTTTGCCATAGAGGGAGTACAAAGAAGGTTCACCAGATTGATTCCTGGGATGGTAGGACTTTCATATGATGAAAGACTGGATCGACTAGGCTGGAATTTAGAAGATTGAGGGGGGATCTGATTGAGACGTATAAAATCCTAAAGGGATTGGACAGGCTAGATGCCGGAAGAATGTTCCCGATGTTGGGGAAGTCCAGAACGAGGGATCACAGTTTGAGGATAAAGGGGAAATCTTTTAGGACCGAGATGAGGAAAAACTTCTTCACACAGAGAGTGGTGAATCTGTGGAATTCTCTGCCACAGGAAACAGTTGAGGCCAGATCATTGGCTATATTTAAGAGGGAGTTAGATATGGCCCCTGTGGCTAAAGGGATCAGGGGGTATGGAGGGAAGGCTGGTACAGGGTTCTGAGTTGGATGATCAGCCATGATCATACTGAATGGCGATGCAGGCTCGAAGGGCCGAATGGCCTACTCCTGCACCTGTTTTCTATGTTTCTATAACAAAAATACAAACATACACAGCGTCTGTTTCGTTCTGGGGACCACGGGCGCTCTCTTCTTTTAGCGAGTGTCTCCAGCCACCCTGAGTAGCGAGTGAGGAAGGTCCCGTCAAACCGCTGCCGGGCCCGAGCCCACCCCGCGTTTGAAATTGAAAAGCTGACATGCGCCACCCATACCATAGACAATGAATTTACCTTTGCTATACTGTAACATAATTATCAACCTTTAACTAGAAAATAGTTACAAACAAATCATTGAAAGCGTAGACCCAACAAAGTAAATAAATGCCTTAGGGGCAACACAGTGGGTGAGTACAGCATCTGCAGTGGAAGACCAGAAACCTTGTCGTTCTTCAAAGGAGGAGGACTCGCCTGATGTCCTGGAATGGAGAGGCACGTCCTGGGAACAGATGCGGCAGAGGCGAAGGAACTGAGAAGAAGGGGATAGCGTTCGTACGGGAGAAGGGTGGGAAGAGCTATAGTCTAGGTAGGTTTGTAGAAGATGTCCAGAGAGAGAGAGAGAGAGAGAGAGATATGGAGAACGGGGAGGGAGGTGTCAGAAATGGACCGAGTGGCTTTCAGGGCAGGGTGGAAGTTGGAGACAAAGTTGGCGAGCTCAGCGCGGATTGGGACCGTTCTACGTGGCCAGCGAAAAGGCAGCAGGCATAGCTGGGGCCCACGTGGGTCCCCGTGGGTAACCCCCCTCCCCCCCCCGAGACCGGAGGAGCAGAAGGAAGAATCATTGAGGGAGAGGGTCAGTTCTGTCAGACGGAGGAGGGTGGCAGTGGAGGGGAACCATTTGGTTCTCTTACTGAGAAAGAAGTGGAGAGCTTTCAGGGCCTCTCGGTGAGGGAGCAGGAGTGTTTGGGGCCTGGATGTGCATGGTGAAAACGAGGGGATTGAAATTTAGTGAGGAGGTTGGGAGCGTGGGGAGTGTCATGGATGTCCCTCAAGGTCGAGGATGACGGTCTTCGTTCTGATGATCTACTTATGGGCTCTCAAGTGGCTTATGAGTCCAATCTTGGCTTTGGAAGTTCTTCCACATTCAGGATAGGTGGTTCCAGACGGCAGATCAGGCTTTGGTTATTGCTGCCTCTGTTTCCATTTTCTTCTCTTTTCTTCTAATTCTGCACATCTGTTGGCTTCGAGAGTTGCTGTTCCTTCTCGGATGACGGCTTGCCTGAGTTTCCTGTCCTTGGCCTTGGTTTCCCAATTGTTGATGTTACATTTCTTCACGTTGGCCTTTAAGACGTCTTTGAATCGCTCCTGTTCTCCGCCTCTTTTACGTCTGCCGCCTTTCAACTGGGAGTGAAAGATCTGTTTCAGCAGACGTCTGTCTTTCATCCAAACAACATGACCGCTCCATCTTAGTTGGTCGTTGACAACGTAGGCTTCAATGCTCGTTGTTTTTGCTTCGTTTAGCACGCTGACTTTGGTTCTTCGATCTTCCCCGCTGATATTTAAGATGTTTTGAAGACAGCGTTGATGGGACTTCTCAAGTGCCTTCAGATGTCATTGGTATGTTGTCCAGGTTTCTGATGCACGCAGGAGCGATGGGACCACCACTGCTTCGCACACTAACATTTTGCTGTCTGTTCGGATGTCAGAATCATGGAAGACTCTTGTTCGGAGGCGTCCAAAAGCTGTTCCAGCGCATTTCAGACGATGTTGGTGTGGATGGGAAGGGAGTGAACGCAGTCGAGGTTGGGAGCGTGAGGAGTTTTGTGGATGTAGACGGGAAGGGACTGAACCGGGGGGGGGTAGAATGCAGTCGAGGCAGGAGGACAGAACGTCGGTGGGAGAGGACTATCTGTGTAGGCGATACACAAGCCGGGACAGGACGATATTGAGAGCTGCAGACTCCCCCCTCATATAGAATAGCACAGCACAGTACAGGCCCTTCGGCCCACTGTGTTGTGCCAAACCTCAAACCCTGCCTCCCATGTAACCCCCACCTTAAATTCCTCCATATACCTGTCTAGTAGTCTCTTAAACTTCACTAGTGTATCTGCCTCCACCACTGACTCAGGCAGTGCATTCCACGCACCAACCACTCTCTGAGTAAAAAACCTTCCTCTAATATCCCCCTTGAACTTCCCACCCCTTACCTTAAAGCCATGTCCTCTTGTATTGAGCAGTGGTGCCCTGGGGAAGAGGCGCTGGCTATCCACTCTATCTATTCCTCTTATTATCTTGTACACCTCTATCATGTCTCCTCTCATCCTCCTTCTCTCCAAAGAGTAAAGCCCTAGTTCCCTTAATCTCTGATCATAATGCATACTCTCTAAACCAGGCAGCATCCTGGTAAATCTCCTCTGTACCCTTTCTAATGCTTCCACATCCTTCCTATAGTGAGGCAACCAGAACTGGACACAGTACTCCAAGTGTGGCCTAACCAGAGTTTTATAGAGCTGCATCATTACCTCGCGACTCTTAAACTCTATCCCTCGACTTATGAAAGCTAACACCCCATAAGCTTTCTGGACTACCCTATCCACCTGTGAGGCAACTTTCAGGGATCTGTGGACATGTACCCCCAGATCCCTCTGCTCCTCCACAATCTCCACGCAGCCGACGAACCCAGAGGAATGGCAGAGACCCCTACAGTTTTTCCACCAGGGGTTACCGGTCAGCGTTGGACCCAGCGCGAGTGAGTCCAGCCGCCAAGCGGCGGAGGTTTGAGTTTGGAGCCTCCCTTCCAGAGGAGCTGCTGACCGCGGCGGACGAGCCCCATCTGCCTGGAGCGGCCGGTGTGAGGGCACCTGTAACCCGCCTTTGCCCCTTCCCCTGTCGGCAGGAACGGTTCCTCTGGGCCTCGCTGGAAGCCGGGAGCAGGACTTGGTTGTCAGAGGCTGTTTGAAGCACACGCCATTGGGCGTGTTTAATAGATAGTGGGAGCTTGTCCCCCACTGCCTCCCCCCGGCTTGGACACCTCGGGGGGGGGTAGGGGGGAGGAATTAAATTCTCGGGGACGAAGTGGGGGGTGAAGCGAGGTTTTGTTCACTGGGGGGGGCGGAACAGATGTTCTCACCATGTTTATAGGGTTACGGCTATGAACCCACTAGGGGATCGGCTGTACGGGATTGGGTATTGTGTAATGAACCTGGGGTGATTGGAGAGATTGAGGTGAAGGAACCCTTAGGAGGCAGTGATCATAACATGACTGAGTTCACTGTGAAATTTGAAAAAGAGAAGCCGAAATCTGATGTGTCGGTATTTCAGTGGAGTAAAGGAAATTACAGTGGCATGAGAGAGGAACTGGCCAAAGTTGACTGGAAAGGGACACTGGCGGGAAGGACGGCAGAGCAGCAGTGGCTGGAGTTTATGCGAGAAGGGAGGAAGGTGCAAGACAGGTATATTCCAAAAAAGAAGAAATTTTCGAGTGGAAAAAGGATGCAACCGTGGCTGACAAGAGAAGTCAAAGCCAAAGTAAAAGCAAAGGAGAGGCCATACAAGGAAGCAAAAATTAGTGGGAAGACAGAGGATTGGGAAGTTTTTAAAAGCTTACAAAAGGAAACTAAGAAGTCATTAAGAGGGAAAAGATGAACTATGAAAGGAAGCTAGCAAGTAATATCAAAGAGGATACTAAAAGCTTTTTCAAGTATATAAAGAGTAAAAGACAGGTGAGAGTAGATATAGGACCGATAGAAAATGATGCTGGAGAAATTGTAACGGGAGATGAGGAGATGGCAGAGGAACTGAACGAGTATTTTACATCAGTCTTCACTGAGGAAGACAGCAGGATACCGGACACTCAAAGGTGGCAGGGAAGAGAAGTGTGCGCAGTCACAATTACGACAGAGAAAGTACTCAGGAAGCTGAATAGTCTAAAGGTAGATAAATCTCCTGGACCAGATGGAATGCACCCGCGTGTTCTGAAGGAAGTAGCTGTGGAGATTGCGGAGGCATTAGCGATGATCTTTCAAAAGTCGATAGATTCTGGCATGGTTCCGGAGGACTGGAAGATTGCAAATGTCACTCCGCTATTTAAGAAGGGGGCAAGGAAGCAAAAAGGAAATTATAGACCTGTTAGCTTGACATCGGTGGTTGGGAAGTTGTTGGAGTCGATTGTCAAGGATGAGGTTACAGAGTACCTGGAGGCATATGACAAAATAGGCAGAACTCAGCATGGATTCCTTAAAGGAAAATCCTGCCTGACAAACCTATTACAATTTTTTGAGGAAATTACCAGTAGGCTAGACAAGGGAGATACAGTGGATGTTGTATATTTGGATTTTCAGAAGGCCTTTGACAAGGTACCACACATGAGGCTACTTAATAAGATAAGAGCCCATGGAATTACGGGAAAGTTACATACGTGGATAGAGCGTTGGCTGATTGGCAGGAAACAGAGAGTGGGAATAAAAGGATCCTATTCTGGTTGGCTGCCGGTTACCAGTGGTGTTCCACAGGGGTCCGTGTTGGGGCCGCTTCTTTTTACATTGTACATCAACGATTTGGATCATGGGATAGATGGCTTTGTGGCTAAGTTTGCTGATGATATGAAGATAGGTGGAGGGGCCGGTAGTGCTGAGGAAACGGAGAGTCTGCAGAGAGACTTGGATAGATTGGAAAAATGGGCAAAGAAGTGGCAAGTGAAATACAATGTTGGGAAGTGTATGGTTATGCACTTTGGCAGAAAAAATAAATGGGCAGACTATTATTTAAATGGGGAGAGAGTTCAAAGTTCTGAGATGCAACGGGACTTGAGAGTCCTCGTACAGGTTAGGGTTAACCTCCAGGTTGAGTCGGTGGTGAAGAAGGCGAAAGCAATGTTGGCATTCATTTCCGGAGGAATAGAGTATAGGAGCAGGGATGTGATGTTGAGGCTCTATAAGGCGCTCTTGAGACCTCACTTGGAGTACTGTGGGCAGTTTTGGTCTCCTTATTTAAGAAAGGATGTGCTGACGTTGGAGAGGGTACAGAGAAGATTCACTAGAATGATCCCGGGAATGAGAGGGTTAACACATGAGAAACGTTTGTCCGCTCTTGGACTGTATTCCTCGGAGTTTAGAAGAATGAGGGGGGACCTCATAGAAACATTTCGAATGTTGAAAGGCATGGACAGAGTGGATGTGGCAAAGTTGTTTCCCATGATGGGGGAGTCTAGTCCGAGAGGGCATGACTTAAGGATTGAAGGGCACCCATTCAGAACAGAAATGCGAAAAAATTTTTTTAGTCAGAGGGTGGTGAATCTGTGGAATTTGTTGCCACGGGCAGCAGTGGAGGCCAAGTCATTGGGTGTATTTAAGGCAGAGATTGATAGGTATCTGAGTAGCCAGGGCATCAAAGGTTATATTGAGAAGGCAGGGGAGTGGGACTAAATGGGAGAATGGATCAGCTCATGATAAAATGGCGGAGCAGACTCGATGGGTCGAATGGCCAACTTCTGCTCCTTTGTCTTATGGTCTTATATTCGCGGGGATGAAGTGGGGGGGGGCGAGGTATTCCTCACTGGCGGTGGAGGGGTGGGTCTATATTGAGGGAAACTGAAGATCAGTGGGCCAGGGAGACCTGAATCAAGCCCCAGGGTGGCATTCATGTCTCTGATCGATAGAATTGGGAAGGAATGTTTGCTGCAGTTATAATTATTCCTACCCCCCCTTACTCTCTTCCCTCCCTTTCCTCCCTCCCCTCTTCTCTCCCTCCCTCCCCTCTCTCTCCCTCCTTCCCCTCTCCCTCCCTCCCCTCTCTCTCCCTCCCTCCCCTCTCTCTCCCTCCCTCCCCTCTCCCTCCCTCCCCTCTCTCTCCCTCCCTCCCCTCTCTCTCCCTCCCTCCTCTCTCTCTCCCTCCCCTCCCTCCCTTCTCCCTCCCCTCCCTCCCTTCTCCCTCCCTCCTCTCTCCCTCCCTTCTCCCTCCCTCCTCTCTCCCTCCCTCCCCTCCCTCCCCTCTCTCTCCCTCCCCTCTCTCTCCCTCCCCTCTCTCACCCTCCCCTCTCTCACCCTCCCCTCTCTCACCCTCCCCTCTCTCTCCCTCCCCTCTCTCTCCCTCCCCTCTCTCTCCCTCCCCTCTCTCTCCCTCCCCTCTCTCTCCCTCCCCTCTCTCTCCCTCCCCTCTCTCTCCCTCCCCTCTCCTCTCCCCTCTCTCCCTCCCCTCTCCCTCCCCTCTCTCTCCCTCCCCTCTCCCTCCCTCCCCTCTCTCTCCCTCCCTCCCCTCTCCCTCCCTCCCCTCTCTCTCCCTCCCTCCCCTCTCTCTCCCTCCCTCCCCTCTCTCTCCCTCCCTCCCCTCTCTCTCCCTCCCTCCCCTCTCTCTCCCTCCCTCCCCTCTCTCTCCCTCCCTCCCCTCTCTCTCCCTCCCCTCTCTCTCCCTCCCCTCTCTCTCCCTCCCTCCCCTCTCTCTCCCTCCCTCCCCTCTCCCTCCCTCCCCTCTCCCTCCCTCCCTCCCTCCCCTCTCTCCCCTCTCTCTCCCCTCCCCCCCCTCTCCCTACTATCCCGGTGCCACCATCTCCCACTCACCCACGATCCCCCCTCCACCCCACAGGGAAGTCCCTCTGGACTCTGGTGGTCGAGCAATTTGAAGATTTACTGGTGCGGATCCTGTTACTCGCTGCCAGCATCTCGTTTGTGAGTACTGCCTGCCTCTGGATTCCACCATTCCTCCTGTCCCATCCTCTTCACTCAACCTGCACGGTATCTGACCACCATCGCTACATACCCCGTGTTTTGTTCAGCTACTTCTGTTTGGGACCACAGGAAAACATGACATAATGGTGCTGAGGGAGATTCACTCTGGGTCTGACCCCGGGAGTGTGTGATGGGACGGCGCGGAGGGAGATTCACTCTGTGTCTGACCCCGGGAGTGTGTGATGGGACGGTGCGGAGGGAGATTCACTCTGTGTCTGACCCTGGGAGTGTGTGATGGGGCGGTGCGGAGGGAGATTCACACTGTGTCTGACCCCGGGAGTGTGTGATGGGACGGTGTGGAGGGAGATTCACTCTGTGTCTGACCCCGGGAGTGTGTGACGGGACGGTGCGGGGGGAGATGTGTGATGGGACGGTGTGGGGGGAGATTCGCTCCGTGTCCGACCCCTTTTTTTTTACAAAATTCTTTATTACAAATGTCGGTGCTATACAATATTTACAAACCCAGTGACTAACATATTTACTACACTACAAACAGACAATACATCTTAAACCAATATATTGCCATCCTCATCAATGATGGCATTTACACCCCGCGGAGCCCAACGGTCCCGGAACACCTCTACGGTCGCCGTGGACTGTGCGTATTCCTTTTCAATGTTCACCCGGGCACGAACATACCCCCTAAACATAGCCAGGCAGTCCGCCCGGGGAGAACCTCCTGCCACCCTTTTCCAGGAGCCACGGATGGCAATTTTCGCCAGCCCCAGGAACAAGTTGACAAGGACATCCTCATCCCTCTGTGCCCCCCTCCTTACTGGATGACCATATATAAATAGGGTGGGACTGAAATGCAACCAGAAGGCGAGAAGCAGCCCACGCAAAAACGCGAAAAGGGGCTGCAGCCTCACACACTCCACGTACATGTGGTACACGGTCTCCTCCAGCCCGCAGAAGTGACACGCGGCTGGGAGATCCGTGTACAGACTAAAGAACTTATTGCAGGGCACCGCTTTATGCAGCACCCTCCAGCCGAGATCCCCAAGGTGCATGGGGAGGACTCCCTTGTAAAGGGACTTCCATTGGGGACCCCCCTCACCTCCAGGTGGAAAGACCGACCGCCATGGCGTGTCGGGACGGTGGACAAAGGCTAGGAAGTGGAGGGTGTGGAGCAGCAGCCCATAAAGGTACCTCCTGCCTGCATCCCTGAATGGGATTGTGGGTGTCGATGAAAGACGGCTCAAGTTGTGTGGATTCGTCTCTCGGGTAAGGCTGCGGGGCCTGGGCCCGACGAGCAGCTCAGCTTGAGTCGATCCACACACCTGAGCCGCACCGACATCCGCTGAGGCAGGGCAAGGGTCGGCCAGGACCCCGCCCTCTGCCAGAGGAGGGGATTCCCGGCCTGAGGCAACCATGTTCCAGACTCTCAGTAGGTCCTGATAGAAGCCGGGCAGCCTCTGCAAAGCAGCACGGCTGACGCCTGCCGGTGGTAGCTGCATATCTTCGTGAAGGCAGCAGCCCCTCCGGAGGAAGAAAGTCGCCAACACGTGCCACCTGGGAGGGCGCTCGGCGTACAGGAATCTCTGCAGAGTCCTGAGGCGGAGAGCCGCCAGTCGTGTGCGTACACACACCAGCGACTGTCCGCCCTCTCCTACTGGGAGACTCAGAACCGCTGCAGAGACCCAGTGTTTCCTGTTTCCCCAGAAGAAGTCCACCAGCTTCCTCTGCATTCTCGCAACAAAAGGGGCAGGGGGGGGCCAAGGTGACCATCCGGTACCACAACATGGAGGCCACCAGCTGGTTTATGACCACCACCCTGCCTCGATAGGAAAGCACCCTGAGAAGGCCTGACCAGCGCCCTAGCCGGGCCATGACCTTTGTCTCCAGGTCCTGCCAGTTCGCCAGCCAGGTCTCCCCAGAAGGACTCAGGTAGACTCCCAGATAGAGAAGACGTCTGGTGCTCCACTCAAAAGCTCTCATCTCCTCCGGCAGGGAGTCCACCTGCCACTGGCCTACTAAGAGTCCGGAACATTTCGCCCAGTTGATCCTGGCGGAGGATGCCGCCGAGAAAACATCTTGGCACTCGCGCATCCTCCGCAGGTCACAGGGGTCTGTCATCATGAGGAGTACGTCATCGGCGTAGGCCGAGAGGACGACCCTCATGTCCGGTTCGCGCAGAACCAGACCTGTCAGCCTTCGCCGAAGAAGGCCGAGGAATGGCTCGACACAGATCGCATACAGTTGACCGGACATGGGGCACCCTTGACGCACTCCTCTTCGGAAGTGGATAGGTCCTGTCAGTGATCCGTTGATCTTAACTAGGCACTCTGCGGCAGAGTACAGGAGCCGAACTCGGGCCACAAAGTGTGGTCCGAGCCCAAAAGCCTGCAGGGTGCCCAGCAGGAAACTGTGGTCCACCCGGTCAAACGCCTTCTCCTGGTCAAGAGAAAGAAACGCTGCCGGGGTCCCAGTCTCCTGGAGCAAGTGGATCAGGTCCCGTACTAGGTGGACATTGTCCTGGATGGAGCGGCCCGGGACCGTGTAAGATTGGTCAGGATGGACCACCTGTCCAATTACCGAACCCAGACGGTTGGCCATTGCCCGGGCGAAGATCTTGTAGTCCGCGCACAAGAGGGAGACCGGCCGCCAGTTCTTTTGCAGGCGGAGGTCTCCCTTCTTGGGCAGTAGGACCACAACAGCTCTTCGCCATGAGAGGGGCATTTCTCCGGTGGCTAGGCTCTCCCCTAGGACAAGGCTGTAATCATCCCCCAGGACATCCCAAAAAGCCTGATAAAACTCAACACTCAGTCCATCCAAACCAGGGGACTTGCCCCTCCGGAGTTGCCGAAGGGCAGTGGACAGCTCCTCCCGAGTCAGGGGGGCATCCAGACGCACTGCATCCTCTGGACTGACCTTAGGCAAATCCTTCCAGACCTCATTGCACGCCTCCGCATTTGACGGATCAGGCGAGAATAAGGACCGATAGAATGAACGGACCTCGTTGTTAATTCCATCAGGGTCCGTGATGGAGGAGCCATCGGCAGCCAGCAATTCCACTAGCTGCTTTTGAACTCCCCGCCACCTCTCCAACGAGTAGAAGAAGGGTGAGCCACGGTCCAAATCCTGCAGCATTTGGATCCGTGACCTCACGTACGCACCTCGGGACTGCTGAAGCTGCAAGTCCCTTAGTGCGTCCTTCTTCTCCTGGTATTCCTGCCACAGCTGCTGGTCTCCAGTGGTCGGACCGAGGCGGGACTCCAGGTCAAGCAACACTCTCTCAAGCCGCTCAATCTCAGAGCCCCGCCCTTTGGTCGACCCCCTAGTGTACTCCCGACATAAAAACCGGATGTGGGCTTTGCCCACATCCCACCATAGCCGTAGGGAGCAGAACTCTCTCCGCCTCTCCTTCCAGGAGACCCAGAACGCTCGGAACGAATCCCGGAAACGGCTGTCCTCCAGCAGCCGGTTGTTAAAATGCCAATACCCGGATCCCACCCGAGGGTGTAGTGGAATAAATTCCATCCACACAAGGTGATGATCCGAGCACGACACTGGCCGCATGGAGGACGCCGACACGCGGGAGGCGTAGGCCCGAGAGATGTAAATGCGGTCTATCCTGGAACCTCCTTCTCTAGACCTTCTCGAGAAGGCGCTAGAGTTGGGGTGAAAATTCCGCCAGCTGTCCACCAAGTCAAAGGAGCCGACTAGCTCCTTTAACTTTTTTGCTGATGCTGGGTCGCGTTGGAGGCCCGAACGGTCCTCCGCCTCGAGGGTACAATTGAAATCTCCCCCGAGGATGACGCAGTCCCCAGGATCGATGGAGCTCAGCAGGGTGGACAGCTGACAGAATAGGCGCGTCTGCATCACACCGCGCCTGGGAGCGTACACATTGATAAAATGCAATGGTACGCCATCCAGGCGCACAACCAGGTGGAGCAGACGGCCGGGCACAACGTCTTGGACTCTTTCAACTACTGGCTGGAAGGTCGGGGCCAACAGGATCGCCACCCCGCTAGAAATGGAGCTGAGGTGGCTCATGTAGACCCCGCCCTGCCACTCCAGGAGCCAAGCAGACTCGTCCCCAGGGATGGTATGGGTTTCCTGCAGGAAACTCACCGTATACCGCCCATCCCTGAGGACTGAGAGATTGTTATGCCTGCGAAGAGGACCCCTGCTGCCGTTTACATTGAGACTAGCTATGGTAAGCTTCATGGCGGGAACACACTAGGTCTCAGCAGCTGCGCCCATTTCGGTGAGAGCGGAGGCGCCTTCCACCACACTGTCCGGAAAGAAAGCAAGGATACCTTTTGCTTTCCGGGCTCGAGCGGTACCAGCAACACCCTGTGACCCACCATCCCCCGTAGGAGCGAGGCTGCTTCTCCCTCTGATGTCCCTTACTAGGTCATCCAGGAAAGATTTTAGTTGCCGTCTGTCGTTCCCCACCACCGCATTCCTCTTTCCCTTTCCCTTTCGTCTGAGGATGACTCGCAGGGACCTCACCAGCCTCGGCATGCTGGGCCAGCGAAGCGAGGCTAGCTGAGGCCGGTGCTTGGCACCCTCAGAGGTGAGAATGAAATGCTTAATTTCCTCTACAGGTATCAATGGGGATTTCTCAGGAGGGGTGAGGATGTCCATTGTTTCACTATCGAAAGAGTCCCCCTCCAACCCGTCACTGCAGACAGAATCCCCATCGGCCTCCCCGCATGTTCCAATAGATGGCTGCGCCTGCGACCCACACAGCGCAGCGGGCACCTCGCTCTTACCTGCCTTCTCCACCGTCGCATCAGCCTCATCCACATTTGCGACAGTGGAGAGACAATCCCCAGGGACTCCCTGCAAGTCATTTATTGCTGGGGTCGATGTGCACAGAATATCGTCCTCCCTAGGGGGCAGGCATAGAGGGGAACCCGGCACCTTTGGTCCAAGGGATTCATAAGCCGCCTGGTGCTGAGAATGAGAGAGCTTTGCCTCGTCTCCTCTTACACTATTCGGTACACTGGCCTCCAGAGAGGCGCTGACTTGTAGGTCCTGGGTGGAGGCCTCCAGGGCTGCCTCGTTTGTGCAAACAGGCCTATCACAAGCTTTTTGCACAACCACACCATCTACCCCAGGACTGGTGGCTACATCTGAGGACTCAGGTTTAGAACCAACCCCTACCCGGATTCCCACCCCTTCCTGGGACTCCCCCGCATCTACATCCCCTGCCCTCTTGCGGGAACGTTCCCTTCTCCTCTTCACGCTGGAGGAGCACACAGGTGCAGGCTTCACCGATGGGGCGGCGCCTTCTGTTTCCATCGCCCCGTCTGCTTGCGCACCTCCCCGAGCCCCACGCTCCACTTCAGACGAAATGGGTGTGAGCTCTGCGGCCTCAAAGGCCCGCTTCTTACTATGTTTAGATTTCCCCTTTGCCTTCTTACTCCGCACAGACTCCACCCCGTCCCCCACCTGAACTACAGGGAGAGGAGCAGGGACCGACCCAACCGTAGAAGTAGGGACAGGGGTAGGGGTAGGGGCAGGGTGAGGGGCTGGGGCAGGATCACGGGCGGGGGCAGGGTCAGATGCAGGTGCAGGCGCACGCGCAGGAGTAGGATCAGGGGCAGAGGTAGCTGCGGCACTGGTGCCCGAAGTGGGCTCCCTCGGGTTCCGGGCGGCAGGACAGTCCCTCCGAAAGTGCCCCACCTCCCTGCACGCATGGCACTGTGGGCGCTCGGAGCTCCAGTAAACCTGATAATCTACTCCCTCGTGCCGGACAGTAAAGCGGCCCTCAACATCGTCCTCCCTTTCCAGCTGCATGAAAACCTGACGCCGGAAAGAGATTACGGTGCGGAGGGTGCGTCTCTTAAATTTGTGTCGGATGGCAGTAATCTCCGACCTTACTTGCCCTAAACGGGCCAGTGGGGGAAGCAAGTCCTCATTTGGAATGAAAGGCTTAACATGCCCAAGCACGATACGTTGCGTGGGGGCCGTCACCAGCTCCATAGGTAAAAAGATGTTGTCCACCGTGACTCCCCTGCTTAGGGCCCGGTGCACTAGCTCTTCATTCACCAGATAGAACACCGCCTTTCCGAACTCCTTCTCGGTGGCCAGAATACCACCTTTCCCCACAAGGTCCTCCATTGCCTCTGTACACTTTTCTAGTGTCATTCCAGGGCGCAAAATACATTGCACCCCACGTTCCACCTTCACCGACCGAAACAGGGCATTGTCCGAGGCCGGGGAGGCAGCCGCCCTTGCGTAACTCCCCGAAGGCCCGCGACTCCCTGGAGACCGGTCCGGCATGCTGGCGCTCTTTCCAGTCCGAGAATTTTGCGGCGGTGCCAGTTAGAAGTCCTGGAGCGAGTCGAATAACTGGCCGGGAAAGTTTGCAGTCGACAGTTCCTCGCTGGCTCGGCGCCAGGAAAGGCTCCGTCGGACTTGCAGAGACCCAGGCCGGGAGAGGCCGAAACGTCCTTCCAGATGCTCCGGCACCGGCACCGACACTGGACGAAAAATCAGGAAAACAATGGAGGAGGAACGTTGCCCCGATGTCAATGGGGGGAAAACGACGGCGTTTGCCTCCGGTTTTGGAGCGAACCGGCTTACTGGCGAGTTGCCAGCGGCCGCAGCTGGGAGCTACGCAGTAAGCAGCCGCCAACAAACCCAGTCCAAACCGGCAGCAAAAACTCCACACCGAGCTTCCACGCCAACGCCGTCACTCACTCAGTTGTCCAAGAGACTTTTAGAGCCACCTCCAAAGTATTCCACGAACTTTATCCAGTAGTTTTCCTTCGATTTCTCCCAGCTCAGTCAGCACAGCTCCTCTCTGTGTCTGACCGCGGGAGTGTGTGACGGGACGGTGCGGAGGGAGATTCACTCTGTGTCTGACCCCGGGAGTGTGTGATGGGACGGTGTGGGGGGAGATTCACTCTGCGTCTGACCCCGGGAGTGTGTGATGGGACGGCGCGGAGGGAGATTCACTCTGTGTCTGACCCCGGGAGTGTGTGATGGGACGGTGCGGAGGGAGATTCACTCTGTGTCTGACCCCGGGAGTGTGTGATGGGATGGTGTGGGGGGAGATTCACTCTGTGTCTGACCCTGGGAGTCTGTGATGGGACGGTGCGGAGGGAGATTCACTCTGTGTCTGATCCCGGGGGTGTGTGATGGGACGTTGTGGAGGGAGATTCACTCTGTGTCTGACCCCGGGAGTGTGTGATGGGACGGTGTGGGGGGAGATTCACTCTGCGTCTGACCCCGGGAGTGTGTGATGGGACGGCGCGGAGGGAGATTCACTCTGTGTCTGACCCCGGGAGTGTGTGATGGGACGGTGCGGAGGGAGATTCACTCTGTGTCTGACCCCGGGAGTGTGTGATGGGATGGTGTGGGGGGAGATTCACTCTGTGTCTGACCCCGGGAGTCTGTGATGGGACGGTGCGGAGGGAGATTCACTCTGTGTCTGACCCCGGGAGTGTGTGATGGGACGGTACGGAGGGAGATTCACTCTGTGTCTGACCCCGGGGGTGTGTGATGGGACGGTGTGGAGGGAGATTCACTCTGTGTCTGACCCCGGGAGTGTGTGATGGGACAGTGCGGAGGGAGATTCACTCTGTGTCTGACCCCGGGAGTGTGTGACGGGAGGGTGTGGAGGGAGATTCACACTGTGTCTGACCCCGGGAGTGTGTGATGGGACGGTGCGGGGGGAGATTCACTCTGTGTCTGACCCTGGGAGTGTGTGATGGGATGGTGTGGGGGGAGATTCGCTCTGTGTCTGACCCCGGGAGTGTGCGATGGGACGGTGCGGGGGGAGATTCGCTCTGTGTCTGACCCCGTGTGTGTGATGGGACGGTGCGGGGGGAGATTCGCTCTGTGTCTGACCCCGGGAGTGTGTGATGGGACGGTGTGGAGGGAGATTCATTCTGTGTCTGACCCCGGGAGTGTGTGATGGGACGGTGCGGGGGGAGATTCGCTCTGTGTCTGACCCCGGGAGTTTGTGATGGGACGGTGCGGAGGGAGATTCGCTCTGTGTCTGACCCCGGGAGTGTGTGATGGGACGGTGTGGAGGGAGATTCGCTCTGTGTCTGATCCTGGGAGTGTGTGATGTGACGGTGCGGGGCGAGATTCGCTCTGTGTCTGACCCCGGGAGTGTGCGATGGGATGGTGTGGAGGGATTAAGAATTGGGCTGAGCAGTGGGGATGGGAATGGTTGTGCAACTCCGGCGAATCAAGCTGTCGGTTCCACTCTTCCTCGGGGACTTGCGGCCCAGCCCCGAGGAATGCCTTCTGTAAACACAGGAGGTTCCCAGAGTTAGCAGTTCCAGACACACCCTGCCCCAGCGCGCCGGGGCAAGGAGAGTCCTCTCCCACCCTCCAACACTCCCCCGACCTCCCCCACCCCTGACCACACTCCTCTCTCATCCCCCTGCCCTTCCAGCCCTCCTTTACTCCCTCCTCCCGCCCCACCTCGTCCTTCCCTTCTGCCCCGTCCCGCCCCTCCACTCCCCATTCCCTCCTCGCCATGCCCTCTCCAGGTGCCATGCCATCCCTGCCTGGGGCTGGTCTGGGTGTGTCCCTGTTTACTTGTGGAGCGTCACTTTTTTATCATAGCTTTCTTTCCCTTCTCTATCCCAGAATCTTGCACTGCGCCCTTTCCCCACGCCTGCCTCCTCCCCCCCCCCCCGCGTACTCAGGGACCGTCTTTCCCAGACCCTGCCGACCTCCATGCCCCTCCTCCTCGGCAGGCCTGTGGGAACACTGGCAAGAAGATTGATAATTTCCTGCACTGTTTGGGAAAAAACATGTTCAATTCCCCGGGGTGCTGCTGGGAATGTTTGCTTCAAAAATTCCTGCAATTTCTGCGCCAAGAGGTAAACAGGCTGTTTGGGACCTTCACTCTGGCCCCCTTGTGGAGAGACTGCGTTCTGCATGAGCATGTTTCTCACAGAGTGAAGATCACTCCGCACCGTCCCATCACACGCTCCCGGGGTCGGACACAGAGTGAATCTCCCTCCACACCGTCCCATCACACACTCCCGGGGTCAGACACAGAGTGAATCTCCCTCTGCACCGTCCCGTCACACACTCCCGGGGTCAGACACAGAGTGTATCTCCCTCCGCACCGTCCCATCACACACTCCCAGGGTCAGACACGGAGCGAATCTCCCTCCACACCGTCCCATCACACACTCCCGGGGTCGGACACAGAGTGAATCTCCCTCCGCACCGTCCCATCACACACTCCCGGGGTCAGACACAGAGTGAATCTCCCTCCACACCGTCCCAACGCACACTCCCGGGGTCAGACACAGAGTGAATCTCCCTCCACACAAATCCCATCACACACTCCCGGGGTCAGACACAGAGTGAATCTCCCTCTGCACCGTCCCATCACACACTCCCGGGGTCAGACACAGAGTGAATCTCCCTCCGCACTGTCCCATCACACGCTCCCGGGGTCGGACTCAGAGTGAATCTCCCTCCGCACCGTCCCATCACACACTTCCGGGGTCAGACACAGAGTGAATCTCCCTCCACACCGTCCCATCACACGCTCCCAGGGTCAGACACAGAGTGAATCTCCGTCCGCACCATCCCATCACACACTCCCGGGGTCAGACACAGAGTGAATCTCCCTCTGCACCGTCCCATCACACACTCGCGGGTTCAGACACAGAGTGAATCTCCCTCCACACCGTCCCATCACACACTCCCGGGGTCAGACACAGAGTGAATCTCCCTCTGCACTGTCCCATCACACACTCCCTGGGGGTCAGACACAGAGCGAATCTCCCTCCACAGCGTCCCATCAAACATTCCCGGGGTCAGACACAGAGTGAATCTCCCTCCGCACTGTCCCATCACACGCTCCCGGGGTCGGACTCAGAGTGTATCTCCCTCCGCACCGTCCCATCACACACTCCCGGGGTCAGACACAGAGTGAATCTCCCTCTGCACCATCCCATCACACACTCCCGGGGTCAGACACAGAGTGAATCTCCCTCCACACCGTCCCATCACACACTCCCGGGGTCAGACACAGAGTGAATCTCCCTCCACACCGTCCCATCACACGCTCCCGGGGTCAGACACAGAGTGAATCTCCCTCCACACCGTCCCATCACACACTCCCGGGGTCAGACACAGAGTGAATCTCCCTCCACACCGTCCCGTCACACACTCCCGGGGTCAGACACAGAGTGAATCTCCCTCCGCACCGTCCCATCACACGCTCCCAGGGTCGGACTCAGAGTGAATCTCCCTCCGCACCGTCCCATCACACACTCCCGGGGTCAGACACAGAGTGAATGTCCCTCCGCACCGTCCCATCACACACTCCCGGGGTCAGACACAGAGTGAATCTCCCTCTGCACTGTCCCATCACACACTCCCTGGGGGTCAGACACAGAGCGAATCTCCCTCCACAGCGTCCCATCAAACATTCCCGGGGTCAGACACAGAGTGAATCTCCCTCTGCACCGTCCCATCACACACTCCCGGGGTCAGACACAGAGTGAATCTCCCTCCGCACTGTCCCATCACACGCTCCCGGGGTCGGACTCAGAGTGAATCTCCCTCCGCACCGTCCCATCACACACTTCCGGGGTCAGACACAGAGTGAATCTCCCTCCACACCGTCCCATCACACGCTCCCAGGGTCAGACACAGAGTGAATCTCCGTCCGCACCATCCCATCACACACTCCCGGGGTCAGACACAGAGTGAATCTCCCTCTGCACCGTCCCATCACACACTCGCGGGTTCAGACACAGAGTGAATCTCCCTCCACACCGTCCCATCACACACTCCCGGGGTCAGACACAGAGTGAATCTCCCTCTGCACTGTCCCATCACACACTCCCTGGGGGTCAGACACAGAGCGAATCTCCCTCCACAGCGTCCCATCAAACATTCCCGGGGTCAGACACAGAGTGAATCTCCCTCCGCACTGTCCCATCACACGCTCCCGGGGTCGGACTCAGAGTGTATCTCCCTCCGCACCGTCCCATCACACACTCCCAGGGTCAGACACAGAGTGAATCTCCCTCTGCACCATCCCATCACACACTCGCGGGTTCAGACACAGAGTGAATCTCCCTCCACACCGTCCCATCACACACTCCCGGGGTCAGACACAGAGTGAATCTCCCTCCACACCGTCCCATCACACGCTCCCGGGGTCAGACACAGAGTGAATCTCCCTCCGCACCGTCCCATCACACACTCCCGGGGTCAGACACAGAGTGAATCTCCCTCCACACCGTCCCGTCACACACTCCCGGGGTCAGACACAGAGTGAATCTCCCTCCGCACCGTCCCATCACACGCTCCCAGGGTCGGACTCAGAGTGAATCTCCCTCCGCACCGTCCCATCACACACTCCCGGGGTCAGACACAGAGTGAATGTCCCTCCGCACCGTCCCATCACACACTCCCGGGGTCAGACACAGAGTGAATCTCCCTCTGCACTGTCCCATCACACACTCCCTGGGGGTCAGACACAGAGCGAATCTCCCTCCACAGCGTCCCATCAAACATTCCCGGGGTCAGACACAGAGTGAATCTCCCTCCGCACTGTCCCATCACACGCTCCCGGGGTCGGACTCAGAGTGTATCTCCCTCCGCACCGTCCCATCACACACTCCCAGGGTCAGACACAGAGTGAATCTCCCTCTGCACCGTCCCATCACACACTCGCGGGTTCAGACACAGAGTGAATCTCCCTCCACACCGTCCCATCACACACTCCCGGGGTCAGACACAGAGTGAATCTCCCTCCACACCGTCCCATCACACGCTCCCGGGGTCAGACACAGAGTGAATCTCCCTCCACACCGTCCCATCACACACTCCCGGGGTCAGACACAGAGTGAATCTCCCTCCACACCGTCCCGTCACACACTCCCGGGGTCAGACACAGAGTGAATCTCCCTCCGCACCGTCCCATCACACGCTCCCAGGGTCGGACTCAGAGTGAATCTCCCTCCGCACCGTCCCATCACACACTCCCGGGGTCAGACACAGAGTGAATCTCCCTCCGCACCGTCCCATCACACACTCCCGGGGTCAGACACAGAGTGAATCTCCCTCCACACCGTGCCATAGGACATGCTCCCTAATCCAGGCAGCATCCTGGTCAATCTCCTCCGCACCCTCTCTAATCCAGACAGCATCCTGGTCAATCTCCTCCGCACCCTCTCTAATCCAGGCAGCATCCTGGTCAATCTCCTCCGCACCCTCTCTAATCCAGGCAGCGTCCTGGTCAATCTCCTCTGCACCCTCTCTAATCCAGGCAGCATCCTGGTCAATCTCCCCTGCACCCTCTCTAATCCAGGCAGTGTCCTGGTCAATCTCCTCCGCACCCTCTCTAATCCAGGCAGCATCCTGGTCAATCTCCTCCGCACCCTCTCTAATCCAGGCAGCATCCTGGTCAATCTCCTCCGCACCCTCTCTAATCCAGGCAGCGTCCTGGTCAATCTCCTCCGCACCCTCTCTAATCCAGGCAGCGTCCTGGTCAATCTCCTCTGCACCCTCTCTAATCCAGGCAGCATCCTGGTCAATCTCCCCTGCACCCTCTCTAATCCAGGCAGCGTCCCGGTCAATCTCCTCTGCACCCTCTCTAATCCAGGCAGCATCCTGGTGAATCTCCTCTGCACCTTCTCTAATCCAGGCAGCATCCGGGTCAATCTCCTCTGCACCCGCTCTAATCCAGGCAGCATCCTGGTGAATCTTCTCCGCACCCTCTCTAATCCAGGCAGCGTCCTAGTCAATCTCCTCTGCACCCTCTCTAATCCAGGCAGCGTCCTGGTCAATCTCCTCTGCACCCTCTCTAATCCAGGCAGCGTCCTGGTCAATCTCCTCTCCACCCTCTCTAATCCAGGCAGCATCCTGGTCAATCTCCTTTCCACCTTCTCTAATCCAGGCAGCGTCCTGGTCAATCTCCTCTGCACCCTCTCTAATCCAGGCAGCGTCCTGGTCAATCTCCTCTGCACCCTCTCTAATCCAGGCAGCATCCTGGTGAATCTCCTCTGCACCCTCTCTAATCCAGGCAGCATCCTGGTCAATCTCCTCTGCACCCTCTCTAATCCAGGCAGCGTCCTGGTCAATCTCCTCTGCACCCTCTCTAATCCAGGCAGCGTCCTGGTCAATCTCCTCCGCACCCTCTCTAATCCAGGCAGAATCCTGGTCAATCTCCTCCGCACCCTCTCTAATCCAGGCAGCGTCCTGGTCAATCTCCTCTGCACCCTCTCTAATCCAAGCAGCGTCCTAGTCAATCTCCTCTGCACCCTCTCTAATCCAGGCAGCATCCTGGTCAATCTTCTCTGCACCCTCTCTAATCCAAGCAGCGTCCTGGTCAATCTCCTCCGCACCCTCTCTAATCCAGGCAGCATCCTGGTCAATCTCCTCTGCACCCTCTCTAATCCAGGCAGCGTCCCGGTCAATCTCCTCTGCACCCTCTCTAATCCAGGCAGCGTCCTGGTGAATCTCCTCTGCACCCTCTCTAATCCAGGCAGCATCCTGGTCAATCTCCTCTGCACCCTCTCTAATCCAGGCAGCATCCCGGTCAATCTCCTCTGCACCCTCTCTAATCCAGGCAGCATCCTGGTCAATCTCCTCTGCACCCTCTCTAATCCAGGCATCGTCCTGGTCAATCTCCTCTACATCCTCTCTAATCCAAGCAGCATCCTGGTCAATCTCCTCTGCACCCTCTCTAATCCAGGCAGCGTCCCGGTCAATCTCCTCTGCACCCTCTCTAATCCAGGCAGCGTCCTGGTGAATCTCCTCTGCACCCTCTCTAATCCAGGCAGCATCCTGGTCAATCTCCTCTGCACCCTCTCTAATCCAGGCAGCATCCTGGTCAATCTCCTCTGCACCCTCTCTAATCCAGGCAGCATCCTGGTCGATCTCCACTGCACCCTCTCTAATCCAGGCAGCGTCCTGGTCAATCTCCTCTGCACACTCTCTAATCCAGGCAGCATCCTGGTCGATCTCCTCTGCACCCTCTCTAATCCAGGCAGCGTCCTGTTGAATCTTCTCTGCACCCTCTCTAATCCAGGCAGCGTCCCGGTCAATCTCCTCTGCACCCTCTCTAATCCAGGCAGCATCCTGGTGAATCTCCTCTGCACCCTCTCTAATCCAGGCAGCATCCTGGTGAATCTCCTCCGCACCCTCTCTAATCCAGGCAGCGTCCTGGTCAATCTCCTCTGCACCCTCTCTAATCCAAGCAGCGTCCTAGTCAATCTCCTCTGCACCCTCTCTAATCCAGGCAGCATCCTGGTCAATCTCCTCTGCACCCTCTCTAATCCAAGCAGCGTCCTGGTCAATCTCCTCCGCACCATCTCTAATCCAGGCAGCATCCTGGTCAATCTCCTCTGCACCCTCTCTAATCCAGGCAGCGTCCCGGTCAATCTCCTCTGCACCCTCTCTAATCCAGGCAGCGTCCTGGTGAATCTCCTCTGCACCCTCTCTAATCCAGGCAGCATCCTGGTCAATCTCCTCTGCACCCTCTCTAATCCAGGCAGCATCCCGGTCAATCTCCTCTGCACCCTCTCTAATCCAGGCAGCATCCTGGTCAATCTCCTCTGCACCCTCTCTAATCCAGGCATCGTCCTGGTCAATCTCCTCTACACCCTCTCTAATCCAAGCAGCATCCTGGTCAATCTCCTCTGCACCCTCTCTAATCCAGGCAGCGTCCCGGTCAATCTCCTCTGCACCCTCTCTAATCCAGGCAGCGTCCTGGTGAATCTCCTCTGCACCCTCTCTAATCCAGGCAGCATCCTGGTCAATCTCCTCTGCACCCTCTCTAATCCAGGCAGCATCCTGGTCAATCTCCTCTGCACCCTCTCTAATCCAGGCAGCATCCTGGTCGATCTCCACTGCACCCTCTCTAATCCAGGCAGCGTCCTGGTCAATCTCCTCTGCACACTCTCTAATCCAGGCAGCATCCTGGTCGATCTCCTCTGCACCCTCTCTAATCCAGGCAGCGTCCTGGTGAATCTCCTCTGCACCCTCTCTAATCCAGGCAGCGTCCTGGTCAATCTCCTCCGCACCCTCTCTAATCCAGGCAGCATCCTGGTCAATCTCCTCTGCACCCTCTCTAATCCAGGCAGCATCCTGGTGAATCTCCTCTGCACCCTCTCTAATCCAGGCAGCATCCTGGTCAATCTCCTCTGCACCCTCTCTAATCCAGGCAGCATCCTGGTCAATCTCCTCTGCACCCTCTCTAATCCAGGCAGCATCCAGGCAGCATCCTGGTCGATCTCCTCTGCACCCTCTCTAATCCAGGCAGCATCCTGGTCAATCTCCTCTGCACCCTCTCTAATCCAGGCAGCGTCCCGGTCAATCTCCTCTGCACCCTCTCTAATCCAGGCAGCATCCTGGTGAATCTCCTCTGCACCCTCTCTAATCCAGGCAGCGTCCCGGTCAATCTCCTCTGCACCCTCTCTAATCCAGGCAGCGTCCCGGTCAATCTCCTCTGCACCCTCTCTAATCCAGGCAGCATCCCGGTCAATCTCCTCTGCACCCTCTCTAATCCAGGCAGCATCCTGGTCAATCTCCTCTGCACCCTCTCTAATCCAGGCAGCGTCCCGGTCAATCTCCTCTGCACCCTCTCTAATCCAGGCAGCATCCTGGTGAATCTCCTCTGCACCCTCTCTAATCCAGGCAGCGTCCCGGTCAATCTCCTCTGCACCCTCTCTAATCCAGGCAGCGTCCCGGTCAATCTCCTCTGCACCCTCTCTAATCCAGGCAGCATCCTGGTCAATCTCCTCTGCACCCTCTCTAATCCAGGCAGCATCCTGGTCAATCTCCTCTGCACCCTCTCTAATCCAGGCAGCATCGTGGTCAATCTCCTCTGCACCCTCTCTAATCCAGGCAGCATCCAGGCAGCATCCTGGTCGATCTCCTCTGCACCCTCTCTAATCCAGGCAGCATCCTGGTCAATCTCCTCTGCACCCTCTCTAATCCAGGCAGCGTCCCGGTCAATCTCCTCTGCACCCTCTCTAATCCAGGCAGCATCCTGGTGAATCTCCTCTGCACCCTCTCTAATCCAGGCAGCGTCCCGGTCAATCTCCTCTGCACCCTCTCTAATCCAGGCAGCGTCCCGGTCAATCTCCTCTGCACCCTCTCTAAAGCTTCCACATCCTTCCTGTAATGAGGGGACCGGAACTGAACACAACACTCCAAGTGTGGGTCGAACCAGGGTTCTCTGGAGCTGCAACGTTACCTCACGGCTCTTAAACTCAATCCTTTGACTCACGAAGACCAACACACCAAACGTCAGATTAACCACCCTCTCAATTTGCAGGGCAACCTTTGAGGGATCTATTCACAGCCGTCTGCACCCTCCACAACTCCACCGACCCTCGTGTCATCTGCATGCTTACCAACCCACCCCTCCACTTCCTCATCCAAGTCGTCTATAAAAATCACAGAGATCGGGGGGCGGGGAGGGGGTGTCCCAGAGCAGATCCCTGTGGAACGCCGCCGGGAACCGACCTCCGTGCGGAGCTCGTTCTGCCTGCATTGGTCCGCTGCCTTCTGCGGGAGAGCGAGTTTGGAATCAGCACCACCAGGTTTCCCAGCCTCCTGACTTAACTGAGTGATCCTACCACGGGGAACCGTATCGAATGCCTTACTGAAGTCCATAGACACCACATCCACCGCTCCACGTCCATCAGTGCGCTTTGTCACCTCCTCAAAGAATTCAGTCAGGCTCCTGCCCCTCACAAAGCCATCCTGACTATCCCAAATCAGACGATGATTCTCCAGCTGTTCGTAAATTCTCTCTCTTGAGAATCCTCTCCAATATTTTGACCACCGCTGAAGTAAGACTCACCGATCTATAATTTCCGGGGTTGTCCCTACTCCCTTTCTTGAACCTCGGAGCAATATTTGCCGCCCTCCAATCATCCGGTGCTGCTCCTTGTTGGCGAGGATCGTTTTACTTTGGCTTCAAGTTTGACCTTGAAGCCAGCACCGACCCCGGACCCAGCCTGCCCACCCCGTGTCGCCCGTCTGTGTTGAAGCCCAGATGGTTATGGCCCCTCACACACTGAGAGATTAAAGGCTTCCCTCTCTACGTAAGTCCGTCAGAAACAGGAGCAGGCGTCGGCCATCTGGCCCATCGAGCCTGCTTCGTGATTCAATAAGATCATGGCTGTTCTGGCCACGGACTCATCTCCACCTGCCTGCCTTTTCCCCCATAACCCTTCATAGTCATAGTCATACTTTATTGATCCCGGGGGAAATTGGTTTTCGTTACAGTTGCTCCATAAATAATAAATAGTAATAGAACCGTAAATAGTTAAATAGTAATATGTAAATTATGCCAGTAAATTATGAAATAAGTCCAGGACCAGCCTATTGGCTCAGGGTGTCTGACCCTCCAAGGGAGGAGTTGTAAAGTTTGATGGCCACAGGCAGGAATGACTTCCTATGACGCTCTGTGCTACATCTCGGTGGAATGAGTCTCTGGCTGAATGTACTCCTGTGCCCACTCAGTACATAATGTAGTGGATGGGAGACATTGCCCAAGATGGCATGCAACTTAGACAGCATCCTCTTTTCAGACACCACCGTCAGAGAGTCCAGTTCCATCCCCACAACATCACTGGCCTTACGAATGAGTTTGTTGATTCTGTTGGTGTCTGCCACCCTCAGCCTGCTGCCCCAGCACACAACAGCAAACATGATCGCACTGGCCACCACAGACTCGTAGAACATCCTCAGCATCGTCCGGCAGATGTTAAAGGACCTCAGTCTCCTCAGGAAATAGAGACGGCTCTGACCCTTCTTGTAGACAGCCTCAGTGTTCCTTGACCAGTCCAGTTTATTGTCAATTCGTATCCCCAGGTATTTGTAATCCTCCACCATGTCCACACTGACCCCCTGGATGGAAACAGGGGTCACCGGTACCTTAGCTCTCCTCAAGTCTACCACCAGCTCCTTAGTCTTTTTCACATTCCCATACTGCGCAAAAATTGATCCAACTTCAATGGGCAGAGAATTGCACAGATTCTTCACTCCCTTGGAGAAGCAGTTCCTCCTCATCTGCGTCCTAGATCTGCTCCCCTGAATCTTGAGGCTGTGTCCCCTCGTTCTAGTCTCACCTACCAGTGGAAACAACCTTCCTGCCTCGATCTTATCTACCCCTTTCATCATTTTATATGTTCCTATAAGATCTCCTCTCATCCTTCTGAATTCCTTCCAGTGAGTTCAGCCCCAGGCAACTCAATCTCTCCTCATAGTCTAACCCCCTCATCTCTGGAATCAACCTCCTCTGCACCGCCTCCAAAGCCGGTATATCCCTCCTCGACGCAAACACGAGGAATTCTGCGGATGCTGGAAATTCAAGCAACACACATCAAAGTTGCTGGTGAACGCAGCAGGCCGGGAAGAGGTACAGTCGACGTTTCAGGCCGAGACCATTGGTCAAACCCTAATGCGGCTCACCGCTGATTGCCAACCGGAGTAACACTCATGTATCCCAATTCTCTGCTTTCTATTAGCTCACCAATCCTCTATCCTTGCTGATACATCACCCCCAACTCTGTGCATCTTTACGGATCAGTCTTTTATGTAACACCTTCTGGAAATCGGAGTACATAACATCCATTTATTCCTCTCTATCCGCTGTGCTCGTTACGTCCCCAGAGGACTCCAGTAGGTTTGTCAAACAGGAGCTGCCTTTGCTGAATCCGTGCTGCGTCTGCCTGAATGGATCCATTTCTTTCCAGATGCCTCGCTGTTTCTTCTTTAATGATAGCTTCAAGCATTTTCCCAACTACAGATGTTAAACTAACTGGCCGATAGTTACCTGCCTTTTCCCTGCACCCTTTTCTGAACATTTGCTGTCTTCCAAACTGCCGGGACCTGTGCAGAGAATTTTTTTTTCAGACTATGAGGACACTCAGTCCTCGTTTATTGTCATTTAGAAATGCATGCATTAAAAAATGATACAACGTTCCTCCAGAATGATATCACAAGAAAACACAGGACGAACCAAGACTAAAACTGACAAAACCACATAATTATAACATACAGTGCAAAGCAATACCGTAATTTGATAAAGAGCAGACCATGGGCACGGTAAAAACAAAAGTCTCAAAGTCCTGATAGCCCCATCATCTCAAGGCGGCAGAAGGGAGAAACTCTCCCTGCCATGAACCTCCAGGCGCCAACAACTCCCGATGCAGCACCATTGGAAGCATCTGACCGCAGCGGACTCTGAGTCCATCCGAAAACTTTGAGCCTCGGACCAGCCCCTCCGAGCACCATCTCTGCCGAGCGCTTCGACCCCGGCCCCGGCCGCCAAGCAACAAGCAAAGCCGAGGACTCGGGGCCTTCCCCTCCGGAGATTCCGGTTACCGCACAGTAGCAGCGGCGGCCAAGCGGGCATTCCAGAAGTTTCTCCAGATGTTCCTCCGCGTTCTCACGCCCGCCTCCATCAAATCAGTATTGTGCCCGGCACCGCGCTTGACGGATAACAGACATCACCACCGCCATCTTCTCCTCCTTTCACCAAAGCCTCTACTATAACTTCTGCTATTTCTTTCAGTACCTTGGGATGCATTCCTTCAGGACCAGGGGACTTGTCTATCTTCAGGCCCACAAGTTTGCTCAGTGCTACCTCTGTAGTGATAGCTACCGCATCGAGGTCCTCACCTCCTCTTACACCCATAACATCTCTCCTTGGCGTGTTAGATGTGTCCTCCACTGTGAAGACAGAACAAAATAGTCATTCAAAACCTCAGCCATTTCCTCATTACCCAATATCAATTCCCCCATCTCATCCTCCAAGTGGAGTTACCTTCACTTTAGTCACCTTCTTCTGCTTTATATAATCCTACAAACTTTTACTATCCATTTTTTAATATTTTGTGCTAGCTTATTTTCATAATCTAGCTTCCCTTTCTTTGGAGGAACAACACCCTGGATTCCGTCTGGGTAGCCTCCAACCTGATGGCATGAACATTAACTTCCGCTAATGCCCCACCTCCCCCTCTTTTCCCCATCCGTTATTTATTTATATACACACATTCTTTCTCTCTCTCTCTCCTTTTTCTCCCTCTGTCCCTCTCACTATACCCCTTGCCCATCCTCTGGGTTCCCCCCCCCTTTTCCTCCTCTCTAGGCCTCCTGTCCCTTGATCCTCTCGTATCCCTTTTGCCTATCACCTGTCCAGCTCTTGGCTCCATCCCTTCCCCTCCTGTCTTCTCCTATCATTTTGGATCTCCTCCTCCCCCTCCAACTTTCAAATCCCTTACTCACTCTTCCTTCAGTTAGTCCTGACGAAGGGTCTCGGCCCAAAACGCCGACTGCACCTCTTCCTTCAGATGCTGCCTGGCCTGCTGCGTTCACCAGCAACTTTGATGTGTGTTGCTTGAATTTCCAGCATCTGCAGAAGTCCTCGTGTTTCCCTTTCTTTATTGCTTACTTAATGGTTCTTTGTTGGTTTTTGAAGGTTTCCCCAGTTTCCCACTATTCTTAGCGACTTTGTACGCACGAGCTTGTAATTTGATGCCTTCTTTTACTTCCTTGGTTGTCGAAGGCTGGCTCTCCCCACCCTCACCGTCCTTGCTCTTCACTGCAATATACTTTTGTTGAGCACCGTGAAAAACCTCTTTGAAAGTCTTGCTCAACTGTCCCACCACCATCTAGCCTGTGTTCCCAGTCTACACCAACCAAATCCTCCCTCATCTCAACGTAGTCTCCGTTGCTTAGACATAATACACTGGTTTTAGAGTGAACTGTTGCACCCTCCATTTGGATGAGAAACTCGGTCATACTGTGATCACTCTTTCCGAGAGGATCCCTAACAACAAGGTCACTAATTTTACCTGTCATAGAACATAGAACGTAGAATAGTACAGCACATTACAGGCCCTTCGGCCCACAATGTTGTGCCGACCCTCAAACCCTGCCTCCCATATAAGCCCCCACCTTAAATTCCTCCATATACCTGTCCAGTAGTCTCTTAAACTTCACTAGTGTATCTGCCTCCACCACTGACTCAGGCAGTGCATTCCACGCACCAACCACTGTCTGAGTAAAAAACCTTCCTCTAATATCCCCCTTGAACATCCCACCCCTTACCTTAAAGCCATGTCCTCTTGTATTGAGCAGTGGTGCCCTGGGGAAGAGGCGCTGGCTGTCCACTCTATCTATTCCTCTTATTATCTTGTACACCTCTATCATGTCTCCTCTCATCCTCCTTCTCTCCAAAGAGTAAAGCCCTAGTTCCCTTAATCTCTGATCATAATCCATACTCTCTAAACCAGACAGTATTCTGGTAAATCTCCTCTGTACCCTTTCCAATGCTTCCACATCCTTCCTATGGTGAGGTGACCAGAACTGGACACAATACTCCAAGTGTGGCCTAACCAGAGTTTTATAGAGCTGCATCATTACATTGCGACTCTTAAACTCTGTCCCTCGACTTATGAAAGCTAACACCCCATAAGCTTTCTTAACTACCCTATCCACCTGTGAGGCAACTTTCAGGGATCTGTGGACATGTACCCCCAGATCCCTCTGCACCTCCACACTACCAAGTATCCTGCCATTTACTTTGTACTCTGCCTTGGAGTTTGTCCTTCCAGTGTACCACCTCACACTTCTCCGGGTTGAACTCCATCTGCCACTTCCCAGCCCACTTCTGCACCCTATCAATTGCCTCATTGCACAGGATAGCACGTTCCCTTGTAGGTTCAGTAACATGCTGTTCAAGGAAGCCATCAAGGATACATTCTATGAAGTCCTCCTCAAGGCTACCTCGAACAACTTGATTCACCCAATCTACGTGCAAGTTAAAGTCCCTCATGATAACTGCTGTTCCATTCCCACGAGCCTCAGATGAGTCCTGACGAAGGGTCTCGGCCTGAAACGTCGACTGCACCTCTTCCTAGAGGTGCTGCCTGGCCTGCTGCGTTCACCAGCAACTTTGATGTGTGTTGCTTGAATTTCCAGCATCTGCAGAATTCCTCGTGTTTAAGCCTCAGATGTTTCTCTGTTTATCGCCTGTGTCACTGTAATGTTACTATTCGGTGGCCGATAGACAACTCCCACCAGTGATTTTCTTTCCCCTTTTCAATTCCTAATCTCTACCCAGATGGATTCAACAGTCTGCCCCTCAGATCTTGTATCATCTCTCACGATCGCCCTGATCTCATCTTTAATTAAGAGCGCTACCCCACCTCCCTTACCGTCCTGCCGATCCTCCCGTATTACCTGATATCCTTGGATATTTAATTCCCAGTCCTCCCCACCCTGCGGCCACGTCTCTGTAACGGCCACTAAATCTAACTTGTGATTTGTGCCACAAGTTCACTGACCTTGTTTTGAATACTATGGGCATTCAAACAAAGTGCCCTTACACTCATTGTGCTTTTAAAGTCCTGTAATCTTTTTCTCTTTGGCACTTGACTTTTCTTCACTCCTCTCTTACTTTTTTTTGTCTTTCCTTTTTTTGGTAATTTTTTATTGAAATTCATCATCAAACAAAACTTTCCATGAGATGTATATTTCAGATGTTACGTACCCCGTAACTGGGTTACCAAACCAGCAGAAATGGACCACTAGTTGGAGTCTGGTTAACAGAAACTAATAAAGTTTTATTGTTGTTCGTCCATCGTTGGCGTCGATGAGGACCTTGACACCAATATGATGGTGTCGAGACTAGCACATGATTTGGATTTAAGTGAGGGAGAGTTGCGCAGCGTCAGCCTCACTCTCTCTGCCCAATTCCCATCTGGATCCAGTGGCAAGACAGAGTCTAGACGGCTGGAGATGGGACTAGGCGCAATGGATGACCAGGACGTCTTCTGTGTCTTGTCCTGCTCTACACGTTCCACGACGCTTGCAGAGACTGCCTTCTTGACCGTTGGACCTTCCGTTGGTCTCGTCCGCTCAATCCGCCAGAGTCTGTCTTCACATGCTGGGATAGACAACTCCCTATCTCACCGAGGGTTTATTTAAAGTTTTATTAAAGAAATAAGCAACACAGTACTCTAATCGTAAGGATATAAATGCACCAGGTTAGCAATGATAAAACACACGTGCATAGAACTAGAGTAATGGGAATCAACCAAGCTCTATCGCAGTCTAGGGGTAAAATGATCAGTCTCAAGTGACGTAGAGTTCAGTTCAGCTTAGTACAGTTCGCAGTAATCGCTGTTGTGCCGTTGGAGAGAGAGAGATAGAGATATGCACATCTGATTCAGCAGACCTTTGATGTTCTTCGCAGTTGGCTTTCGGGCGGACCCTTTTATGTCTTCTGTGGTCACCGACTGTGACCCCTCCGTTCCGGATACGACCATTCTTCCGCGGTGAACCCGGCACCCAGGCAAGGGCGGACACACACACCAGGTTCCCACCGATCGTACCCTTTTCACCCTGTCAGTCTATGGTTGGTTCCCTCGAACCAGACCTCCAACACACACCAACTTGTGGGGGCACACCGCTCTTCCAGGGTCTCGTTATCTTGTGGTGTGTGTCGTGCCTTAGCGAACCTGTTCTTTTTATCCCCCCGCTGGGGTATCGCCTGTCCATCAAACTTCAAACAGTTCAGGTTCAAAGCAACCGGTCTGTCAATATTCTGAAATGTGTTTCTTTCTCGTTAATCTCTCTCTTCTCTCTTATTAGCATTTTGAATGTTTCTCCATTGTCTCACTTATCTCTCTCTCATTAACATCAATCTTCTGATAACTTGGTTTTTGTCACACAGATACTGTACATATAGTCATATTTGTCACAAATCTCCACATAATATTTATCTGAGGTATACACTTATAGAAAGGAGAGGAAAGAAAGAACAATCAAAAGAAGAAAACTATGTATAAAGTAGGGAGTGATCTTTTTTTTACAACGTATTCATTGACTTGTGAGAATAAAATCAGGCCTATGAGGTGTTATGTAGCTAAACCATTTTTCCCAGTATGAATCAAATTGTTCCAACTTATGATTAACAGATGCTGTTATCTTCTCCATTTTGTAAATGTCCATTGTAATTTCCATCCATACGTTTAAAGTTCTCCTGAGATAACCATTTCCTGGTAAGGGTCTTTTTACCAGCCGCCAGTAGTATATTCATTAAATATTTATCTCTTTTCAACCATACTTGAGGTCTATACCCAAAATATATGGTCTTACTCTCTAAGGGAATTTCACATTTAAAGATGTCTTGTAGGGCATTGTGTTATCCCACTCCAATAGTCTGTGATAACGGGGCATTTCCAGAAGATATGATAACGGTTTGCATTTTGATTTCCACAATTTCTCCAGCAAACAGGGAGGTTACTATCATAATGGGATTTCTGAGAGGGTGTAATAAAATATCACGTTTTTCCACCCGAACTCCCTCCATTTCTGTGAACTGGTACACTTCCATTGATACCTCCATATTATTGACGATTACCTTTTGCTTTTACATTATTTTTGTCCTCACATTCCTTTTATTATTTTAGAAACATAGAAAATAGGTGCAGGAGTAGGCCATTCGGCCCTTCGAGCCTGCACCGCCATTTATTATGATCATGGCTGATCATCCAACTCAGAACCCAGCCTTCCCTCCATACCCCCTGACCCCTGTAGCCACAAGGGCCATATCTAACTTCCTTTTAAACATAGCTAATGAACTGGCCTCAACAGTTTGCTGTGGCAGAGAATTCCACAGATTCACCACTCTCTGTGTGAAGAAGTTTTTCCTAATCTCGGTCCTAAAAGGCTTCCCCTCTATCCTCAAACTGTGACCCCTCGTTCTAGACCTCCCCAACATCGGGAACAATCTTCCCGCATCTAGCCTGTCCAATCCCTTTAGGATCTTATACGTTTCAATCAGATCCCCCCTCAATCTTCTAAATTCCAACGAGTACAAGCCCAGTTCATCCAGTCTTTCTTCATATGAAAGACCTGCCATCCCAGGAATCAATCTGGTGAACCTTCTTCGTACTCCCTCTATGGCAAGGATGTCTTTCCTCAGATTAGGGGACCAAAACTGCACACAATACTCCAGGTGTGGTCTCACCAAGGCCTTGTACAACTGCAGTAGTACCTCCCTGCTCCTGTACTCGAATCCTCTCGCTATAAATGCCAGCATACCGTTCGCCTTTTTCACCGCCTGCTGTACCTGCATGCCCACTTTCAATGACTGGTGTATAATGACACCCAGGTCTCGTTGCACCTCCCCTTTTCCTAATCGGCCACCATTCAGATAATAATCTGTTTTCCTATTTTTGCCACCAAAGTGGATAACTTCACATTTATCCACATTAAATTGCATCTGCCATGAGTTTGCCCACTCACCCAACCTATCCAAGTCACCCTGCATCCTCTTAGCATCCTCCTCACAGCTAACACTGCCACCCAGCTTCGTGTCGTCCGCAAACTTGGAGATGCTGCATTTAATTCCCTCATCCAAGTCATTAATATATATTGTAAACAACTGGGGTCCCAGCACTGAGCCTTGCGGTACCCCACCAGTCACCGCCTGCCATTCTGAAAAGGTCCCGTTTATTCTCACTCTTTGCTTCCTGTCAGCTAACCAATTCTCCACCCACACCAATACCTTACCCCCAATACCGTGTGCTTTAAGTTTGCACACTAATCTCCTGTGTGGGACCTTGTCAAAAGCCTTTTGAAAATCCAAATATACCACATCCACTGGTTCTCCCCTATTCACTCTACTAGTTACATCCTCAAAAAATTCTATGAGATTCGTCAGACATGATTATCCCTTCACAAATCCATGCTGACTTTGTCCGATCATTTCACCGCTTTCCAAATCTCTCTCTCTATCTCTCTCTCTCTATCTCTCTCTATCTCTCTCTCTCTATCTCTCTCTATCTCTCTATCTCTCACTGTATCTATCTACCTCTCTCTCTCTGTCCCTCCAGCATGTGCTGGTGTACCCGCTGGTCTCGAAGAGCCCGGTCTGACTGTCTCTCTCTCTCCGTCCCTCCAGCATGTGCTGGTGTACCCGCTGGTCTCGAAGAGCCTGGTCTGACTGTCTCTCTCTCTCTGTCCCTCCAGCATGTGCTGGTGTACCCGCTGGTCTCGAAGAGCCCGGTCTGACTGTCTCTCTCTCTCCGTCCCTCCAGCATGTGCTGGTGTACCCGCTGGTCTCGAAGAGCCCGGTCTGACTGTCTCTCTCTCTCTCTCCGTCCCTCCAGCATGTGCTGGTGTACCCGCTGGTCTCGAAGAGCCCGGTCTGACCGTCTCTCTCTCTCCGTCCCTCCAGCATGTGCTGGTGTACCCGCTGGTCTCGAAGAGCCCGGTCTGACTGTCTCTCTCTCTCCGTCCCTCCAGCATGTGCTGGTGTACCCGCTGGTCTCGAAGAGCCCGGTCTGACTGTCTCTCTCTCTCCGTCCCTCCAGCATGTGCTGGTGTACCCGCTGGTCTCGAAGAGCCCGGTCTGACTGTCTCTCTCTCTCTCTGTCCCTCCAGCATGTGCTGGTGTACCCGCTGGTCTCGAAGAGCCCGGTCTGACTGTCTCTCTCTCTCCGTCCCTCCAGCATGTGCTGGTGTACCCGCTGGTCTCGAAGAGCCCGGTCTGACTGTCTCTCTCTCTCCGTCCCTCCAGCATGTGCTGGTGTACCCGCTGGTCTCGAAGAGCCCGGTCTGACTGTCTCTCTCTCTCCGTCCCTCCAGCATGTGCTGGTGTACCCGCTGGTCTCGAAGAGCCCGGTCTGACTGTCTCTCTCTCTCTCTGTCCCTCCAGCATGTGCTGGTGTACCCGCTGGTCTCGAAGAGCCCGGTCTGACCGTCTCTCTCTCTCTCCGTCCCTCCAGCATGTGCTGGTGTACCCGCTGGTCTCGAAGAGCCCGGTCTGACTGTCTCTCTCTCTCTCTGTCCCTCCAGCATGTGCTGGTGTACCCGCTGGTCTCGAAGAGCCCGGTCTGACTGTCTCTCTCTCTCCGTCCCTCCAGCATGTGCTGGTGTACCCGCTGGTCTCGAAGAGCCCGGTCTGACTGTCTCTCTCTCTCTGTCCCTCCAGCATGTGCTGGTGTACCCGCTGGTCTCGAAGAGCCCGGTCTGACTGTCTCTCTCTCTCTCCGTCCCTCCAGCATGTGCTGGTGTACCCGCTGGTCTCGAAGAGCCCGGTCTGACTGTCTCTCTCTCTCTGTCCCTCCAGCATGTGCTGGTGTACCCACTGGTCTCGAAGAGCCCGGTCTGACTGTCTCTCTCTCTCCGTCCCTCCAGCATGTGCTGGTGTACCCGCTGGTCTCGAAGAGCCCGGTCTGACTGTCTCTCTCTCTCTGTCCCTCCAGCATGTGCTGGTGTACCCGCTGGTCTCGAAGAGCCCGGTCTGACTGTCTCTCTCTCTCTCTGTCCCTCCAGCATGTGCTGGTGTACCCGCTGGTCTCGAAGAGCCCGGTCTGACTGTCTCTCTCTCTCTCTCTGTCCCTCCAGCATGTGCTGGTGTACCCGCTGGTCTCGAAGAGCCCGGTCTGACTGTCTCTCTCTCTCTCTGTCCCTCCAGCATGTGCTGGTGTACCCGCTGGTCTCGAAGAGCCCGGTCTGACTGTCTCTCTCTCTCCGTCCCTCCAGCATGTGCTGGTGTACCCGCTGGTCTCGAAGAGCCCGGTCTGACCGTCTCTCTCTCTCTCCGTCCCTCCAGCATGTGCTGGTGTACCCGCTGGTCTCGAAGAGCCCGGTCTGACCGTCTCTCTCTCTCCGTCCCTCCAGCATGTGCTGGTGTACCCGCTGGTCTCGAAGAGCCCGGTCTGACCGTCTCTCTCTCTCCGTCCCTCCAGCATGTGCTGGTGTACCCGCTGGTCTCGAAGAGCCCGGTCTGACCGTCTCTCTCTCTCTCTGTCCCTCCAGCATGTGCTGGTGTACCCGCTGGTCTCGAAGAGCCCGGTCTGACTGTCTCTCTCTCTCCGTCCCTCCAGCATGTGCTGGTGTACCCGCTGGTCTCGAAGAGCCCGGTCTGACCGTCTCTCTCTCTCTGTCCCTCCAGCATGTGCTGGTGTACCCGCTGGTCTCGAAGAGCCCGGTCTGACCGTCTCTCTCTCTCTCTCCGTCCCTCCAGCATGTGCTGGTGTACCCGCTGGTCTCGAAGAGCCCGGTCTGACTGTCTCTCTCTCTCCGTCCCTCCAGCATGTGCTGGTGTACCCGCTGGTCTCGAAGAGCCCGGTCTGACTGTCTCTCTCTCTCTCTCCGTCCCTCCAGCATGTGCTGGTGTACCCGCTGGTCTCGAAGAGCCCGGTCTGACCGTCTCTCTCTCTCCGTCCCTCCAGCATGTGCTGGTGTACCCGCTGGTCTCGAAGAGCCCGGTCTGACTGTCTCTCTCTCTCCGTCCCTCCAGCATGTGCTGGTGTACCCGCTGGTCTCGAAGAGCCCGGTCTGACTGTCTCTCTCTCTCCGTCCCTCCAGCATGTGCTGGTGTACCCGCTGGTCTCGAAGAGCCCGGTCTGACTGTCTCTCTCTCTCCGTCCCTCCAGCATGTGCTGGTGTACCCGCTGGTCTCGAAGAGCCCGGTCTGACTGTCTCTCTCTCTCCGTCCCTCCAGCATGTGCTGGTGTACCCGCTGGTCTCGAAGAGCCCGGTCTGACTGTCTCTCTCTCTCTGTCCCTCCAGCATGTGCTGGTGTACCCGCTGGTCTCGAAGAGCCCGGTCTGACTGTCTCTCTCTCTCCGTCCCTCCAGCATGTGCTGGTGTACCCGCTGGTCTCGAAGAGCCCGGTCTGACTGTCTCTCTCTCTCTGTCCCTCCAGCATGTGCTGGTGTACCCACTGGTCTCGAAGAGCCCGGTCTGACTGTCTCTCTCTCTCTCTGTCCCTCCAGCATGTGCTGGTGTACCCGCTGGTCTCGAAGAGCCCGGTCTGACTGTCTCTCTCTCTCTCTCTGTCCCTCCAGCATGTGCTGGTGTACCCGCTGGTCTCGAAGAGCCCGGTCTGACCGTCTCTCTCTCTCTCCGTCCCTCCAGCATGTGCTGGTGTACCCGCTGGTCTCGAAGAGCCCGGTCTGACCGTCTCTCTCTCTCCGTCCCTCCAGCATGTGCTGGTGTACCCGCTGGTCTCGAAGAGCCCGGTCTGACCGTCTCTCTCTCTCCGTCCCTCCAGCATGTGCTGGTGTACCCGCTGGTCTCGAAGAGCCCGGTCTGACCGTCTCTCTCTCTCTCTGTCCCTCCAGCATGTGCTGGTGTACCCGCTGGTCTCGAAGAGCCCGGTCTGACTGTCTCTCTCTCTCCGTCCCTCCAGCATGTGCTGGTGTACCCGCTGGTCTCGAAGAGCCCGGTCTGACCGTCTCTCTCTCTCTGTCCCTCCAGCATGTGCTGGTGTACCCGCTGGTCTCGAAGAGCCCGGTCTGACCGTCTCTCTCTCTCTCTCCGTCCCTCCAGCATGTGCTGGTGTACCCGCTGGTCTCGAAGAGCCCGGTCTGACTGTCTCTCTCTCTCCGTCCCTCCAGCATGTGCTGGTGTACCCGCTGGTCTCGAAGAGCCCGGTCTGACTGTCTCTCTCTCTTTCTCCGTCCCTCCAGCATGTGCTGGTGTACCCGCTGGTCTCGAAGAGCCCGGTCTGACCGTCTCTCTCTCTCCGTCCCTCCAGCATGTGCTGGTGTACCCGCTGGTCTCGAAGAGCCCGGTCTGACTGTCTCTCTCTCTCCGTCCCTCCAGCATGTGCTGGTGTACCCGCTGGTCTCGAAGAGCCCGGTCTGACTGTCTCTCTCTCTCCGTCCCTCCAGCATGTGCTGGTGTACCCGCTGGTCTCGAAGAGCCCGGTCTGACTGTCTCTCTCTCTCCGTCCCTCCAGCATGTGCTGGTGTACCCGCTGGTCTCGAAGAGCCCGGTCTGACCGTCTCTCTCTCTCCGTCCATACTTTATCCATACTTGAACTCGTACACTTCCATTGATACCTCCATATTATTGACCATCTGTTGAACCCAACCCCCTGCTATTTAGCTTAAAGCCCTATCCACAGCCCTAGTTATGTGATTCGCCAGGATCCAGGCCCCATCACAGTTCAGGTGGAGCCCGTCCCATTGGTACAGCTCCCTCCTTCCCCAATATCGGGCCAATTTCCCATGAATTCAGACCCACTTCTCCCAGATCAATCCTTGAGCCACGCATTTCTCTCTCTAATCTTCCTGACCCTGCGCCAATCTGCACGTGGCTCAGTTAGTAATCCAGAGGTGACCGACTTCTTGGTTCTGCTTTTCAATTCCCTCAGCAGACCCTCTGTCCTCGTTCGACCCGTGTCGTTGGTACCCCCATGGACCACGATAACTGGATCTTTCCCCTCCCACCGCAAATTCCTCTGCAGGTCAGGTAAGATGTCCTGAACCCGGGCACCAGGCAGACAACACAGCCTTTGGGATGGTCTATCCTCGCGACAGAGAAACTGTCTATTCCCCTGACTATATTATCTATCCGCAATTACCACCACATTTCTCTTCCCTCCCTCCTCTTGAATGGCTCCCTGAACTACGGGGCCACAGATCCTTCCTACAGCCCCCACTCTCATCCACACAGGGAGCAAGAATCTCAGACCTATTGGACAAGCCCCAGGGCCAAGCCTCCTCCAGCACTGTCTCCTGGATCCCACTACCCACCTCACTCGCAGTCACACCCTCTTGCCCCCGACCGCAGACCGGATCTGAGGCAGCCAGGCTAATGGGTGTGACGACCCCCCTGAAACAGAGAATCCAGGGAACTCTCTCCCCCTCCCCGATGTGCCGCAGTGTCTGAAGCTCAGATTCCAGGTTTCAGCCCCAGTTCCTCGGGCAGCCAACACTCGCTGCAGATGTGGTCACCAGGAACCACAGTGGGGTCCACCAGCTCCCACGTCATGCAGCTACAGAACACCACCTGATCCTGCATCATCCCTACTGTATTTAATTAGCTGTAATTTATTCAACCACTACAAAAGCCTTACCTGTGCCTCCTCGCCGAAGCCCCAAGTTCCCACTCCTACACTGGTCCACACGCACAGTGGCCGCTCCACTTTGACCCTGCTTCACTTTTATTTGCCCCGCTAATGAATTGCGAATCGATTGGTCTGCCGCTAATGTGCCAAGCCCCAACAAGCACTCCGTATATAAATTCTTCCCCACGACCTGTGCGAAGCGCTCTTGCTCTCGCTCTCTCTCTCTCCCCTCTCTCTCTCTCCCTCCCTCTCTCTCTCTTTCCCTGTCCCTCTCTCTACCCCTCTCTCTCTCTCCCCCTCTCTCTCTCCCTTTCTCTCCCTTTCTCTCCCTTTCTCTCTCCTTCTCTCCTTCTCTCCCTCTCTCCCTCTCTCCCTCTCTCCCTCTCTCCCTCTCCCCCTCTCTCCCTTCCCCTCCCCCTCCCCTTCCCTCTCCCCCTCCCTCTCCCCCCTCCCTCTCCCCCTCCCCTTCCCTCTCCCCCCTCCCCTTCCCTCTCCCCCTCACCCCCTCTCCCCCCTCTCCCCCCTCTCCCCCTCACCCCCCCTCTCCCCCTCTCCCCCTCTCCCCCTCCCCCCCTCTCCCCCTCTCCCCCTCCCCTTCCCTCTCCCCCTCACCCCCTCTCCCCCCTCTCCCCCTCACCCCCCCTCTCCCCCTCTCCCCCTCTCCCCCTCTCCCCCTCTCCCCCTCTCCCCCTCCCCCCTCTCCCCCTCTCCCCCTCTCCCCCTCTCCCCCTCCCCCCCTCTCCCCCCTCTCCCCCTCTCCCCGTCTCCCCCTCTTCCCCCTCTCCCCCTCTCTCCCTTCCCCTCCCCCTCTCCCCTCTTCCCCCTCTCCCTTCTTCCCCCTCTCCCCCTCTCTCTCCCCCCACTCCCCCTCTCCCCCCTCTCCCCCTCTCCCCCTCTCCCCCTCTCCCCCTCTCCCCCCTCTCCCCTCTCCCCCCTCTCCCCTCTCCCCCCTCTCCCCCTCTCTCTCCCCCCACTCCCCCTCTCCCCCCTCTCCCCCCTCCCCCCTCTCCCCCCTCTCCCCCCTCTCCCCCTCTCCCCCTCTCCCCCTCTCCCCCTCTCCCCCTCTTCCCCTCTCCCCTCTTCCCTCTTCCCTCTTCCCCCTCTCCCCCTCTCTCCCTTCCCCTCCCCCTCAACCCCCTCTCCCCTCTTCCCCCTCTCCCTTCTTCCCCCTCTCCCCCTCTCTCTCCCCCCTCCCCCACTCCCCTCTCTCTCCCCACTCCCCCTCTCTCTCCCCCTCCCCCTCCCCCTCTCCCTCCCCCCTCCCTCCCCCCTCTCTCTCCCCCTCTCTCTCCCCTTCTCTCTCCCCCTCTCTCTCCCCCCTCCCCCCTCTCCCCCCCTCTCTCTCTCCCCTCTCTCTCTCTCCCCCTCTCTCCCCTCTCTCCCCCTCTCTCCCCCTCTCTCCCCCTCTCTCCCCCCTCCCCCTCTCCCCCTCTCCCCCTCTCCCCCTCTCCCCCTCTCCCCCTCTCCCCCTCTCCCCCTCTCCCCTCTCCCCTCTCCCCTCTCCCTCTCCCTCTCCCTCTCCCTCTCCCTCTCCCTCTCCCTCTCCCCCTCTCCCTCCCCCTCCCCCTCCCCCTCCCCCTCCCCCTCTCCCTATCTCTATCTCTATCTCTATCTCTCTCTCTCTATCTGTATCTCTCTCCCTATCTCTCCCTATCTCTCCCTATCTCTCTCTCCCTATCTCTCCCTATCTCTCCCTATCTCTCTCTATCTCTCTCTATCTCTCTCTATCTCTCTCTATCTCTCCCTATCTCTCCCTATCTCTCCCTATCTCTCTCTATCTATCTATCTATCTATCAGTCGGTCCGCCCTATTGCTCTTCTCCAGCTGCGTCGCTGGTCTGTGTTGGGGCCCAGACGGTCGTGGCCCCTGGGTAGTCTGAGGGGTTAAAGGCTGATCTCTCTCCACCCAGCTGCTGGCCTGGTTCGAGGAGGGCGAGGAGACGGTCACCGCGTTCGTGGAACCCTTTGTCATCCTGCTGATCCTGGTGGCTAACGCCATCGTCGGTGTGTGGCAGGTAAAGATGGGGGAGTCTGCCGGGACCCCTGGGAGAGGGAGAGACCATGCATACTGTCAATGGGCACGGACCCCTGGGTGTTGGGGAGGGAAAGAGAGAGAGAGACAGGGCGTGGAATTGGTCGGGGTTCCCGTCCCTGGCCGCGGCCCGGGTTCCTGTCCCCCCATCCCTGACCGGTCACCCTGGGTCAGAGAGGGTGAGGAATCAGTCAGGGTCACTGTTACCATCCCTGACCGGTCACCCTGGGTCAGAGAGGGTGAGGAATCAGTCAGGTTCCTGTCCCCCCATCCCTGACCGGTCACCCTGGGTCAGAGAGGGTGTGGAATCAGTCAGGGTCACTGTTCCCATCCCTGACCGGTCACCCTGGGTCAGAGAGGGTGAGGAATCAGTCAGATTTCTGTCCCCCCATCCCTGACCGGTCACCCTGGGTCAGAGAGGGTGAGGAATCAGCTGGGGATCCCATTCCCTGTCCCTGACCGGTCACCCTGGGTCAGAGAGGGTGAGGAATCAGTCAGGGTCACTGTTCCCATCCCTAACCGGTCACCCTGGGTCAGAGAGGGTGAGGAATCAGTCAGGGTTCCTGTCCCCCTGTCCCTGACCGGTCACCCTGGGTCAGAGAGGGTGAGGAATCAGTCAGGGTCACTGTTCCCATCCCTGACCGGTCACCCTGGGTCAGAGAGAGTGAGGAATCAGTCAGGGTCACTGTCCCCATCCCTGACCGGTCACCCTGGGTCAGAGAGGGTGAGGAATCAGTCAGGGTCACTGTTCCCATCCCTGACCGGTCACCCTGGGTCAGAGAAGGTGTAGGAACGGACAGGGTTCCTGTCCCCCCGTCCCTGACCGGTCACCCTGGGTCAGAGAGAGTGGGGAATCAGTCAGGGTCACTGTTCCCATCCCTGACCGGTCACCCTGGGTCAGAGAGGGTGAGGAATCAGTCAGGGTTCCTGTCCCCCCATCCCTGACCGGTCACCCTGGGTCAGAGAGGGTGAGGAATCTGCCGGGGTCCCCGTTCCCCATCCCCATCCCTGACCGGTCACCCTGGGTCAGAGAGGGTGAGGAATCGGTCAGGGTCACTGTTCCCATCCCTGACCGGTCACCCTGGGTCAGAGAGGGTGAGGAATCTGCCGGGGTCCCCATTCCCCATCCCCATCCCTGACCGGTCACCCTGGGTCAGAGAGGGTGAGGAATCAGTCAGGGTGCCTGTTCCCCCATCCCTGACCAGTCACCCTGGGTCAGAGAGGGTGAGGAATCAGTCAGGGTTCCTGTCCCCCCATCCCTGACCGGTCACCCTGGGTCAGAGAGGGTGAGGAATCGGTCAGGGTCACTGTTCCCATCCGTGACCGGTCACCCTGGGTCAGAGAGGGTGAGGAATCGGTCAGGGTCACTGTTCCCATCCCTGACCGGTCACCCTGGGTCAGAGGGGGTGAGGAATCGGTCAGGGTCACTGTTCCCTTCCCTGACCGGTCACCCTGGGTCAGAGAGGGTGAGGAATCAGTCAGGGTCACTGTCCCCGTCCCTGACCGGTCACCCTGGGTCAGAGAGGGTGAGGAATCAGTCAGGGTCACTGTCCCCGTCCCTGACCGGTCACCCTGGGTCAGAGAGGGTGAGGAATCAGTCAGGGTCACTGTTCCCATCCCTGACCGGTCACCCTGGGTCAGAGAGAGTGAGGAATCAGTCAGGGTCACTGTTCCCATCCCTGACCGGTCACCCTGGGTCAGAGAGGGTGTAGGATTGGACAGGGTTCCTGTCCCCATCCCTGACCGGTCACCCTGGGTCAGAGAGGGTGAGGAATCAGTCAGGGTCACTGTTCCCATCCCTGACCGGTCACCCTGGGTCAGAGAGGGTGTAGGATCGGACAGGGTTCCTGTCCCCCCGTCCCTGACCGGTCACCCTGGGTCAGAGAGAGTGGGGAATCAGTCAGGGTCACTGTTCCCATCCCTGACCGGTCACCCTGGGTCAGAGAGGGTGAGGAATCAGTCAGGGTTCCTGTCCCCCCATCCCTGACCGGTCACCCTGGGTCAGAGAGGGTGAGGAATCTGCCGGGGTCCCCGTTCCCCATCCCCATCCCTGACTGGTCACCCTGGGTCAGAGAGGGTGAGGAATCGGTCAGGGTCACTGTTCCCATCCCTGACCGGTCACCCTGGGTCAGAGAGGGTGAGGAATCTGCCGGGGTCCCCGTTCCCCATCCCCATCCCTGACTGGTCACCCTGGGTCAGAGAGGGTGGGGAATCAGTCAGGGTCACTGTTCCCATCCCTGACCGGTCACCCTGGGTCAGAGAGGGTGAGGAATCAGTCAGGGTTCCTGTCCCCCCATCCCTGACCGGTCACCCTGGGTCAGAGAGGGTGAGGAATCAGTCAGGGTTCCTGTCCCCCCATCCCTGACCGGTCACCCTGGGTCAGAGAGGGTGAGGAATCGGTCAGGGTCACTGTTCCCATCCCTGACCGGTCACCCTGGGTCAGAGAGGGTGAGGAATCGGTCAGGGTCACTGTTCCCTTCCCTGACCGGTCACCCTGGGTCAGAGAGGGTGAGGAATCAGTCAGGGTCACTGTCCCCGTCCCTGACCGGTCACCCTGGGTCAGAGAGGGTGAGGAATCAGTCAGGGTCACTGTCCCCGTCCCTGACCGGTCACCCTGGGTCAGAGAGGGTGAGGAATCAGTCAGGGTCACTGTTCCCATCCCTGACCGGTCACCCTGGGTCAGAGAGGGTGAGGAATCGGCCGGGGTCCCCGTTCCCATCCCTGACCGGTCACCCTGGGTCAGAGAGGGTGAGGAATCAGACAGCGTTCCTGTACTCCCCCGTCCCTGACCGGTCACCCTGGGTCAGAGAGGGTGAGGAATCAGACAGGGTTCCTGTCCCCCTGTCCCTGACCGGTCACCCTGGGTCAGAGAGGGTGAGGAATCTGGACCGTGTGTGTGTGTGTGAGTGGGAGATACAGATAGTGTCCCTGGCTTGGTCTGGATGGTGGAGTTGGTTGTGATATAGATGCTGTCCCTGGTCTGGACCGTGTGTGTGTGTGTGTGTGTGTGTGTGTGTGTGTGTGTGTGTGTGTGTGTGTGTGTGTGTGTGTGAGTGAGAGATACAGATCGTGTTCCTGCCCTGGCTTGGTCTGGATGGTGGAGTTGGTTGTGATATAGATGCTGTCCCTGATCTGGACCGTGTGTGTGTGTGTGTGTGTGTGTGTGTGAGTGAGAGATACAGATCGTGTCCCTGCCCTGGCTTGGTCTGGATGGTGGGGTTGGTTGTGTTACAGACGTTGTCCCTGATCTGGACTGTGTGTGTGTGTGTGTGTGTGTAAGAGTGAGATTCAGATCGTGTCCCTGCCCTGGCTTGGTCTGGATGGTGGGGTTGGTTGCGATACAGACGCTGTCCCTGATTCCGACCGGTTTTCAGGAGAGGAATGCCGAGAACGCCATCGAGGCCCTGAAGGAGTACGAGCCGGAGATGGGCAAGGTTTACCGGCAGGACAGGAAGACCGTCCAACGCATCAAGGCCAGGGACATCGTTCCCGGCGACATCGTCGAGGTCGCAGGTCAGCAGGGGTCGTTGGGGTGGAGGGAGGGACGAGGGAGTCACCTCAGTTTGATTTTAATTTAATTGTATTCGTGTATACTGTCAAACAATTCAAAGTTTGTCTGGTCAAAGCTCAGTGCACGCAGTAGGGAATAACTTATGAAAGTAAGTTTAAAATATACAGATGCGGGATCCCCTATGCAGCGCTCCTGGTAAATGCCCCTGACAGACGGGAGGGAGAGCCCTCTGGTCCTCTCGGCCGATCTCAGGGTCGTTTGTCGGGATTTTCCGCTCCGATGCTTGGCTGGCCCCCGTACCAGGTGGCGGTGAGAGTTGTCGGGACGCTGTCAATGGTGCTCCTGTGAAACGTGGGAACGCTGGGCGGACGGGGGTGGGGGTGGGCCTTATTTGCCTCAGTCTTCTGTTCCTTCCTGTTCAGGGAGGCGATGTTGAGGGACTGTGAAGGAGGGAGGGAGATGAGAGGACGAGGGAGTGGGGAAGAAGGGGAGGGTGGCGACGGGATGCGGGAGAGCCGAGGTGGGGGGGGGGAAGGGCATCATTGACGCAGGGAGCAGGAGAGAGAGCTCTGGGATCCTGTGGGCAGACGATAGGAGGGAGAGGGGGAGGAAAGTGCGGTAAGCTTTTGGTATCTTCTTTAATAGAATAAGCTTGAAAAACCTTCGTGTTCCATTGGTTTCAGTTGCCTTCTGTTGGTGCTTGAAAGCTGTCCAATCGGTACAGCAGGCGGTGAAAAAGGCGAATGGTATGCTGGCATTTATAGCGAGAGGATTCGAGTACAGGAGCAGGGAGGTACTACTGCAGTTGTACAAGGCCTTGGGGAGACCACACCTGGAGTATTGTGTGCAGTTTTGGTCCCCTAATCTGAGGAAAGACATCCTTGCCATAGAGGGGGTACAAAGAAGGTTCACCAGATTGATTCCTGGGATGGCAGGACTTCCATATGATGAAAGACTGGATCGACTAGGCTGGAATTTAGAAGATTGAGGGGGGATCTGATTGAGACGTATAAAATCCTAAAGGGATTGGACAGGCTAGATGCAGGAAGATTGTTCCCGATGTTGGGGAAGTCCAAAACAAGGGGTCACTGTTTGAGGATAAAGGGGAAGCCTTTTAGGACCGAGATGAGGAAAGACTTCTTCACACAGAGAGTGGTGAATCTGTGGAATTCTCTGCCGCAGGAAACAGTTGAGGCCAGTTCATTGGCTATATTTAAGAGGGAGTTAGATAAGGCCCTTGTGGCTAAAGGGATCAGGGGGTATGGAGAGAAGGCATGTACAGGGTTCTGAGTTGGATGATCAGCCATGATCATACTGAATGGCGGTGCAGGCTCGAAGGACCGAATGGCCTACTCCTGCACCTATTTTCTATGTTTCTATGTTTAACTTCCCACTGATTTAACACCTTCTCTGTTTTCCTTTTACGTTGGCTTTGACTGCCCTTATCCGTCAATGTCGCATCATCCCAGCTTTGCAGTACTGTTCTTCTTGGGGATTTTTGTATTCTCGTGCCTTCTAAGTTGCTCCTGGAAACTCCAGCCATTGCTGCTCCGCGGTCACGCCTGTGTAATGCTCAGCTCTATCGGCTCGTGTTCACCTAGGGGAAACCCCGCCCGCCCGCCAAACCGTGTCTCACGGTCGCTTCGTTGCTGTGTAATGCTGCCTGGTACAAACTCACACATCAATTATCGGGCAGCACGCAACGTACACTTGACAGATCGCACTTTATAAATCTTACCGGGGGCTATGAGATTAATATAAGAGAGAAAGAAAAAGGCGCCAGACTTATCAAAGTTCAACTTCTTCGTGCACACAAGTTGGGGCTCAAATAACGGGGTCTTCTCTTCACCCTGCGATCCCCTCCGACCCCCTCGACTCGCCGCTCGGGACCGACCACAGTGATCGAACAGACGTCCTCCTTCTTCGGGTCTTCTCCCGAAAACCCCCTCCCCCAAACTTTATACTTCATACTTTATTGTCGCCAAATAATTGGTACTAGAACGTACAATCATCACAGCAATATTTGATTCTGGTCTTCCCGCTCCCTAGATTACAAATATTAAATATTAAAAATAGCAGAAATTAGTAAATATTAAAAAATTAAATTATAAATCATAAATAGAAAATAGAAAAATGGGAAGTAAGGTAGTGCAAAAAAACCGAGAGGCAGGTCCGGATATTTGGAGGGTACGACCCAAAACCGGGTCAGGATCCGTTCAGCAGTCTTCTCACAGTTGGAAAGAAGCTGTTCCCAAATCTGACCGTACGAGTCTTCAAGCTCCTGAACCTTCTCCCGGAGGGGAGAGGGACGGAAAGTGTGTTGGCTGGGTGGGTCGTGTCCTTGATTATCCTGGCAGCACTGCTCCGACAGCGTGCGGTGTAAAGTGAGTCCACGGACGGAAGATTGGTTTGTGTGACGTGCTGGGCCGTGTTCACGATCTTCTGCAGCTTCTTCCGGTCTTAGGACAGGACAACTTCCATACCAGGTTGTGATGCATCCTAGGAGAATGCTTTCTACGGTGCATCTATAAAAATCAGTGAGGGTTTTAGGGGACAGGCCAAATTTCTTTAGCTTTCTCAGGAAGTAAAGGCGCTGGTGGACACACGATTCCTGGCCGTATGAGACAGAATATCACCCAGAAAAAGAATAACATTGGTTATTTCACTCCCTTATCCATAATATAACCCAAACAAGCTGCTAGAAAAAGAACCCGTCTCAGCAGTTCACATCACAGAGAAGCCATTTTAATTATAACATAACAAAGAAGCCATTTTGATTAGCCGACACAGTAACATAAAAGAAGAAACCCCTTACACGTGTAAATGTTCTCTTCCAATCAACCCTGGTCAGCTCCTATCTCACTCCTCTGTAATTCCCTTTACTCTACTCTAGTCATAGTCATACTTTATTGATCCCGGGGGAAATTGGTTTTCGTTACAGTCGCACCATAAATAATAAACAGTAATAGAACCATAAATAGTTAAGTAGTAATATGTAAGTTATGCCAGTAAATTATGAAATAAGTCCAGGACCAGCCTATTGGCTCAGGGTGTCTGACCCTCCAAGGGAGGAGTTGTAAAGTTTGATGGCCACAGGCAGGAATGACTTCCTATGACGCTCTGTGCTACATCTCGGTGGAATGAGTCTCTGGCTGAATGTACTCCTGTGCCCACCCAGTACATTATGTAGTGGATGAGAGACATTGTCCAAGATGGCATGCAACTCTGACAGCATCCTCTTTTCAGACACCACCGTGAGAGAGTCCAGTTCCATCCCCACAACATCACTGGCCTTACGAATGAGTTTGTTGATTCTGTTGGTGTCTGCTACCCTCAGCCTGCTGCCCCAGCACACAACAGCAAACATGCTCGCACTGGCCACCACAGACTCGTAGAACATCCTCAGCATCGTCCGGCAGATGTTAAAGGACCTCAGTCTCCTCAGGAAATAGAGACGGCTCTGACCCTTCTTGTAGACAGCCTCAGTGTTCTTTGACCAGTCCAGTTTATTGTCAATTCGTATCCGCAGGTATTTGTAATCCTCCACCATGTCCACACTGACCCCCTGGATGGAAACAGGGGTCACCGGTACCTTAGCTCTGCTCAGGTCTACCACCAGCTCCTTAGTCTTTTTCCACATACTATACTACTGGCAGCTGGATAGTAATTCCTATGCTTGGCAGGTTCAGAGACCGTATGACACATTGAGAGGACTAGCCAACCGCTACACGCAAAACCTGCAATACTCCAATAATAGCAGCCGAGAAAAGAAGCAACTCCTTTGCACGGTCATAGTCATAGTCATACTTTATTGATCCCGGGGGAAGCTGGTTCTCCTTCTGAGGTTTCAGGGTGAACTTGGCCATATTATGGTCACCCATTCCCTAAGGGTTCCTTCTCCTCGAGCTCCCTAAATCAATTCTTGATTCATTTCCACAGTGGGAGACAAGGTCCCAGCCGACATCCGCCTCACGTCCATCAAATCGACAACACTGAGGGTGGATCAATCCATACTCACAGGTAGGGCGAGAACTGGCTGGTCCGTGTTCCTGCTCCCCCATCACTGCCCGGTCTCCCTCAGTTAGGGGGGGGGGGGCCGTCATTTGGAGTTACTCCTCCCCATGAATGCCCAGTCAATCAGCCTTCGGTTCGAGAGAGAGAGAGGGGAGTCAGCCAGGGTTCCTGCTCACCCAGAGGGTGGTCTGTCTGCGGAACGAGCTGCCAGAGGAAGTGGCTGAGGCAGGTACATTGACGACACTCGGACAGAGACACAGATAGGAAAGGTTTAGAGGGATACGGGTGGTCCGTTGGTGGTCCGAGCTGCCAGAGGAAGTGGTCGAGGCAGGTACATTGACGATACTCGGACAGGGACACGGATAAGAAAGGTTTAGAGGGATACGGGTGGTCTGTCTGTGGAACGAGCTGCCAGAGGAAGTGGTCGGGGCAGGTCCATTAACAACACTCGGACAGGGACACGGATAGGAAAGGTTTAGAGGGATACCAGATATATGTGGTCAGATGGGAATCGGGGCTGGCAGAGACCAGATGGGCCAAAGGTCCTTTTCCCTTGCTGTACGTCTGGCGGATGGGCTGGTACTGTCGGGGAGCAGCGGGAAGGGTAGGGATTGGGGGGGTGGAGTTTGTGACTCTCCACTTCCCTCTGCGACCCACGTAACAACACTTTTCGTTAACCCTTTCCACACCTTCGTCCCCCCTCCCCGACCTCCCAGGGGAGTCCGTCTCCGTCATCAAGCATACAGACCCCGTGCCCGACCCCCGTGCAGTCAACCAGGACAAGAAGAATATGCTGTTCTCGGTAAGAAAAGGACGCTGAGGAGGTGGTGGGGGAGGGACAGGGACGGGGGTTAGGGAGGGAGAGGTGGATGCTGTTTCAACTCGGGGGTGGGGGGGCGAGGTCAGGGTTCAGAGTTCGATTCCTGCGCTCCTCGTGAGGAGACTTTGCGCGTCCTCCCCGCGGATTGCCTGGGTTTCCCCCCGGGAGCTGCAGCTAACTCCCGCGGTCTGTAGGTTAACCGGTGGTTGTAGATTGTCCCGTGGTTTGGTCAGGGTTAACGGGGGTTGCTGGCTGGTGTGGCTCGAGGGGCACTGTATCACTCAATAACTCACTGCGCTGTCCTCGGTAAGGGGGGGGCTGAGGAGGTGAGGGAAGGGAGGGGAGGATAGGATTGGAATATGCTCAGTAAGAGAGGGGGCCGGGGAGGTGGGTGGTGTGGGGAGGAGATGTTGGAGATGAGGGAAGGGAGGGGAGGAGAGGATTGGGAGGTGAAGAATATTCGGTTCTCAGTGAGAGAGGGGTTGAGGAGGGGGGTGGAGTGGGGAGGAGACGTTGGAGGTGAGGGAAGGGAGTGGAGGATATTCTCAGTAAATGAAGGAGGGTGAGGAGATGAGAGAAGGGTGGGGAGGAGAGGATTGGGATGTGGAGGATATTCTTGGTAAGAGAAGGGGACTGAGGAGGTGAGGATAGGATTGGGATGTGTAGAATATGCTCAGTTAGAGAAGGGGTCGAGGAGGTGGGTGGAGTGGGGAGGAGACGTTGGAGGTGAGGGAAGGGAGGTGAGGAGAGGATTGGGATGAAGAATATTCTATTCTCAGTGAGAGAGTGGTTGAGGAGGTGGGTGGAGTGGGGAGGAGACGGAGGTGAGGGAAGGGAGGGGAGGAGAGGATTGGGATGAAGAATATTTGGTTCTCAGTGAGAGAGGGGACTGGGGAGATGGATGGAGTGGGGGAGGAGACGGAGGGGATTGGGAGGTGTAGAATATTCTGTTCTCGGTGAGAGAGGGGTTGAGGAGGTGGGTGGAGTGGGGAGGAGATGTTGGAGATGGGGGAAGGGAGGGGAGGAGAGGATTGGGATGAAGAATATTCTATTCTCAGTGAGAGAGGGGGCCAGGGAGGTGGGTGGAGTGGGGAGGAGACGGAGGTGAGGGAAAGGAGTGGAGGATATTCTCAGTAAATGAAGGAGGGTGAGGAGGTGAGAGAAGGGTGGGGAGGAGAGGATTGGGATGTGGAGGATATTCTCGATAAGAGAAGGGGACTGAGGAGGTGAGGATAGGATTGGGATGTGTAGAATATGCTCAGTTAGAGAAGGGGTCGAGGAGGTGGGTGGAGTGGGGAGGAGACGGAGGTGA